>NW_027614174.1:0-29247 GCF_965212315.1 Lampetra planeri
CTTTGGCTGTGGAAGGTAAAGACAATAATGTATGGCTATTATCAGAATACGATTTATTTTCGCTTGTGTTTGGTGGGGTAGATGAGTTCCACACTGAAAGTCTGTGGCTGGTCAGAAATCTGGACACTTTGTGAAGGGCGTCTCCTTCAGTCGTGTGAAAAGGAGTGAGCTGAGGTGATTGGGCATCTGATGAGGATGCCTCCACATGGTAGGAAGTCCAATGGTACAACAACCACACATATTCTATATTCATACAGTTTATATAACTGACGCTTCCTTAGACCACCAGGAGGACAGCAGACTGTTGTTGCGCATCTTTTATGCACTTTATAGAAAAATCTGAACACTTTACTTTTCACATAAGAACATGAGAGATTATGTAGAGTTTCTGTGAACTGATACCAGGTTCTAGAACTTTGTACTCCTCTTGTGTATTTATAGGGCGCTGAGTAAAACCGAGTGGGCTAAATGCTGCGTATACATGCGCACGCACACTTCCTCCTTAGCCTTCAGACAGCATTCCCAGGGGACATAGAAGAAGCTGTTGTGCTTCCACCCCTTCCCCCTTTCTTGTCCTTCTCTTCCTCAAGCTCCGCACATGGAAACAATAGAACTGGATCTAAATTCCTCTGTACATTCATGAGCTCACGATGAAAGAGAAGAGGTTGAGCTTTGTGCCGGCTTGTGTTCAGAGTGATTAATAAACCCCACCCTCTGCATGATCTCTTGGATAGTTCACATACCATCCCTCCATTCTTGAAACAAAAGTTCAGGCAGTTTATGGCAGGTTTCAAAGTAATGCTCCTGTCAAAACAAACCACATGCCTTTACAGCTTTCTCACCTCACTCGCCCTCGGGTGTCATCCCTGATTAAAAATGGCTTAAAACTCCTGCTGCTGATTTTCCACACAAAAGGTGTGTTTTTGGATCATGATGAGGAAACGCCAAGGTGCTGAAATTGCTCTGGTACATGGTCTAATCAAAGGTCAGACTAGCTCAGATTAACAGCACCAGACTAAAGCACTGATCTTGAAGCAATTTCATGGGAATTTTAAGAGCAGCTTATGAGTCAGCAGATTCAGGGGCACATGGAGGCTAATGGCATGTATTTTCTATGCTATGTCTCTGTCTGGGCTGTATCATGACAAGTCAGTAAAACTGCTAAACATGCTAAACATTATTTGTATAAATGCTGAGACTTATAAATCATGTATATTCTGTGTTCTTTGTCTTTAGTCTGTCTATTGTCAGAACATGCAACAGCTGTTGCTGCGTTGTCTGTCTTGGGAGCGTGACCCCTACTCTGTGACCCGTCCGGAGGTTTCTTCCATTTTTTGGCCTGTTAAAGCTGTTTTAGAGTCTAAGGACAGAGGATGACATACAGAGCAGAGGCATTGTGAATCCAGCTATACTAACAAAAACTGGATTGAATAGAAGGTTGCATATTGTACCTTTTTTCCAGTGGGAATACGTGTGGAGTAAAGCTACTCCAGACGCTGGTTGCAAGTTTTTATTTTTAATTTTGGTAATCAAAGCTTCAAGTCTGGATGACAAAAACACCACAAGTGTTTTCATAACCTGAAATATAATTTCATCATATAGTTTTACAATGCTAACTATGCAGTAGAGTTTTGTATACTTGTCTGTACATTTGATTTTTTTTTTTTTTGGTCTAGGTACTTTGAAGCCAGTCTCATCATTGGGCAGACCAGAGGGCTGAAACATTCAATGAGATCCAGAGGGCTCGCAGTAGGACGAGATGTTCCCCAAGCTGACAAATCACTGTAAGTCTACCTTCAACATGACCTGTTCATACATGTCCAAGGCGTCATGGATATTTCTTAGCCTGCCTGACAGCCGCTTTATTATAACAGGAAGATGATAAACTTAAACCAGCACTGATCATTATTCATTTATCATTCACTTGAGAGTGAAGCGAGTATTGGAACTAGTACTCTTTATTTCGCATGGATGACAAGGAAATGGTAAATCAGAACATTGGATCTCATTTACGAAATCGGCTTATATTTTTTTCTTAAAAAGCCCCAAAGCAACAACCAAAATAAGTACAAGTCATATCAAATTTTGTTTATGTTTAATGGGTGAGGCACCCTCGTCCCATAAACAAACACAAATCAGAATAACACAAATGGAATGGAAAGTAATGCTAAAAAATCACAAAAATAATGTTAATGATGATAAAAAACACAGTTCAGAAACATAGAAGCTGCTTCGTGCGAGTGTGTCGGCCTTCTTTTACACAGAAGTAAAGCAGACATTACCGGTTAATGTATCAATTGAAGAAACCATTTTCAACAAGCAACGTTCCATCTATACGTACACAAACACAGGGATCTGTATTCTTTCATAAAAACATTTTTTCGATGACAGTCATATAATATATGTATATCACTGTTCAAGGAGACAAATGATTGATGAGAATATGTGGGTAAAATAATTGTTAGTTACAATAGTAGTAGTAACTAATAGTAGTTACAATCATGGGAAATGATGTAATTTTGATTGTTGATGTAAAGTAACAGCAGTTGTTAGTGTCTGTATTCCTCCATGGACACTTTACTGTATTAAACAAGTGTTTCCTTTTCTCAAAACCTCTTGTTAGTAATAGTCAGTCTCCCCCTGTGTGTTCTCAGCTGCCTGTCTCTTCGAATGTAGTCTCTCTCTCTCTCCCCCCAGACGATACCTGGTAGCGTCTAATTTACTGGTTACATAATTTCAATTTCACCCCCAAAATGCATGTTGCTTGTTACCACATCAAACATTAAAAGTAAGTGAAATTATAAACTAGTTCAGAAACATTAACGTTAAATCACTAAACCGCTTAACCCTGGATTGGTTAACTTTCATAAGAGGGAAATGTGAGTCGAAGTAAATAAAGGTTGGGACTTGAACGACCAGAAATCTATAAAATGACTTCGGAACAACTTTAGTGTGAGTGGGTTTTTCGGAGTTCGTCTTACCTGCTGTAAAAAGACTAGTCGGTGGGCAACAGTCCTGCAGGAACCGTTCAACTCCGATCGAGACACATTGTTCTCCACTCCGACGAAACCAAGCCGGCAACCAGACGAGACTTTTCTGAAAGACACACTGGAGTTTCTCGGAAAAACGACGGAAACGCTGTTCAGGTTTTCAGGAATACTTCTTGGTTTACCTAAATGTTCCGGGTTGGTTGCTGTAGCTCAGGCGAGGAGTTGAGTGTCGAGTTAGCGAGAGCTACAGAGGAACTGTTTGATTGGAACTTTCAAAATAAAGCTACAGTGTCGTATAAATGATTAGCCCGAAGAAAAACGTTGTATTGTCACGATGACCGGAGTTGTGTAAATGTAGTTCATTAGCGCCCATGGACATTGTCCTCAGGAGTCGAACTATTCAATGTTTAAGACGCCAACGAATCACCTTGTTCCACCATGCTTACATTACTGCTCTTATTTTGAAACAAGGACTTTGTACGGAAACGCTGCATCAGTTTAGTTCGTTCGATTTTTTTCCTGCGAGGTCCCCAATAGAAAGTGGACAAACTTAATCAAAGTTCCGGGTCGGTTATAGCTGGTGTTAGCTGCCCTCTGCTGTCCCTCCTGACTCAAAGGGGTTTATTACACTACTGGAGTGCTGTTGTCAGATTGAGCTTGTCACTCTGCATTGATGCCATCAAAACTAGACAAGCCACATGAGTATACACATGAGCCATACTCGAGTACATCTCTCATGTGAAATAACACTGGCATAAAGGTTGAAGAGATTCCATTTTATCTTACAGTTAATACCGCTATCTTTAAGAGCTCTTTTCACATTTATCAATTGTATCAGATCCACTGAGAGCCATTTGTAATAACTTAAATGATTGTTTTCTAATTAAACAGCCGAGCCGTGCATCTCATAATCCAGCAACCCCCAAAAAACAGCGTGTATAACACACACAAGCACAAATAAATCCAGCACAACTGCACACTGTGCACAACAGGGAAGAGGATAAACAGACGACAAAGAATAACAAAATTGTTTATTCTGATTTCGTTGTGTGTAACTACAGCTTAGCAATAATGAGCCTGTTGAAAAAAAAATTCTGTCCGACTGTTGTACCAACGAACAGACTCGCACGTTGTTGAACTCCCTGGCTGCTCTACTGAAGGATTAACTCTCAACATCCCCAAACACAAAGATGGGCTCCCGATGCATGTGTAGATAAGTAGCACCCAATCTGTCCATGGTGGTGTAAAGTGCATCAATGAGACATGAAGCTTTGTGGATAGGTTCTGTCGTATTATATCTAGTGGGTATAAAAAATAAATGCTATACTAGTTAGCATACATATACACCATCTATGGCAAAAACAAGACATTTTACAAGAACACACTGCAGCACGATGAAGAATGTTGACCAATACGAGTTCACCGCTCCCATGCAGAGAATGACATAAAATGTAGTTCTACAGTAAAGGCAGTGTTTCAGTTACCATCAACAAAGAATGTTGGGGAGAAATCTACTTAACGATCTGTGCCAGATATACAAAAATTAACATATTTCACACTATATTCACTGCATCAGTAAAAAATACATACAAGTCCTTTTATATACAACTGAACTTAGGACAGTGATAGTCCTGCACTTCCTTTTTTCTTCTCTCAAACTGTCCAGACGCAAAATGAGACTAAACGCCAGCTACTCTGTATCATCAAGCCTGTCAGTGTAGAAGTGCTATAATTGAATCAGGTAGCCAGAGCGTGGAGATTCTGTTGAGGCAAACCGATCATATACGATCATATAACCTATAGACTTTTTCCAAATGCTATATCCCTCTTTTACACGTTTGTCAGCTTTGGAGCTTTTTTACTAATATAAGGCAATATGCTAAAAACAGTTTTGATGAAAATTAAAACTTTCAAATGTCAGGATTCCATCAAATCCCCTTTTTGGTCCTTTGAGCTTCATGTCACTACAATGGCGAAATATTAAGATCCCCTTTTCTTTAGCCGGTCAACAAGAACACTAGAACACTGAAAAGGTTTAATTAAGACGTCTTCCCATTGAGATGATTAAAAACCACTTCATAATAAGTGTGAATAAGAACACTTCCAACTTTCACTTTGAGTCTGGTAACTTGATTTACCAGCAAGCTATCGTTCTGTCGGTTAGAAATGCAGTTGATTAATAATAGTCTGGTGTGCCGTAATATAAAATATATATTCTCTATGTACAGGACGACAGTGCATATTTCACCAGCTGTGTTTGGACTGATCTTGGCTGTGCTCCGTTAGCCTGCCATGACTCTTGGCCTGATAGGAAAAGGATTTCTGCTTTCCTGAAGACATCTGAATTAAAATAGCTTTAAAAAAAAAAACAAAAACAAAAAAACTAGCGTGCACTCACTCATGTAGAGTGATCACACACATCTGTCAGCAAGCATACAGGAAAGCTGACATAATGCTTGCATGCATTTTAAAGACAATAATCCAAAAATAGATTGTTTTTTTGTCATTTGCGTTGACTCTTGGAACAGCCGTAAATAAAATGTTTTGTTCTTGCTTGTGTTTCCTCACAAGGCTGAAGGGTGGAGCTACTGGTGGAGCACAGGTTTAGCTCAGTGTTGACCAGGAGCCCTTCAGCGCTCTCCTCACATTCACCTTTGGGTGGAGAGGCATTTAAAGTAAATGAAGTTATTTAAACAGTTTCCCACTCTGGCAATCTCTGGGGTCAGAGGTTGAGAATGGGGACATCAAAGAGGTCACACAGGCCTTCCGTTTCATCCAGGTTGTATATGTAGTCGTGGTCACTCGGCGGTGGGGAAAGGCGGAGGAGGGGTGAAAACACTGAAGGGGAAATGGAAAGAAAAAAACAGTGAGATGATTAGAGCGGTCCATAAAGGATGGAAAGAGTCAAGAGACTTAGTAGAAACATTTCTTACATCATCACAACCAAACTTACCTTCTGATGACATCAGGTCATCCAGCAAATCTCCACTCATGATCTCTGCAAAAAGAGACATTTTGAGTGATAGTTTGAAAGGTTCAACAGACAGGAAACTGAGGAGTCTGTAATTATTGTACACCATTTACTGAATAGATTCACCTTTTGTTGGATCAAACATTTCAGAGAGCTCTTTGGGAAAGTCCAGCACTGGAGACAGAACAAAAGAATCCCATCAGATATATTGTTCCTTAATGATTAAGTATATTTAAAAAATGAATCACAAACGAGAAAGCTAATCAGCAACTCACACTCCGAGGGATCAGACTTAATTGGCTCAAACACTGCAGAGGCAGATGAGGATACGGATCCATCTAGCGAGGCAGATGACTGAAGCTGCTGAGTAACCGTTGCAGTTGTGTCTGTAGTTGGTGTCAGAGGTGTGGGGCTCCTCATTTCTAAGATTAAAAAGTGGTATGCAGTATGAGACAACTACAACAATGGTCACTTTAATTCATGCCATTACAAATGCCTCAATCAGTTTTAAGCCTAAGAATACAATGGAGGAGAGTATCGTTACAAGAATTCTAATAAACAGCCCAGTGTGCTCACAGGGCCTCTGTCCCTCCTTACCTGACACGGAGGATGTCTGCTGGGCTGCTATTGCTGATGTCGTGGCTGGAGCTACTTTAGGGGCCTGGAGGGTGCAAAGGTAGGATAAATTATGAATGTCACTACACACTTTTTAAGTGTTTTTTCATAATGTAATTTACCATTTTAATACAATTACAATTTCATGAAGGAAACCACAAAGAATGTGTATTGATCATTACATAGCTCTAATTGCAGAGAAAATCCCATATGTGTGTGGACCTGTGAGGCAGCAGCAGGCTGCAGGGAGGAAGATGTCTGTGCTGGGAGGCTCTGCAGGACGTCATCTGGAGGAGGGACAGGCAAAACAACAGGAGAGGCACTGGACGGGTCCTTGTTGACCAGCAAGACCTCAATGGGACCAGATGAACTCTTCAGTCGAATCTGGTATTTCCTTTGTCCATTAAGGACCTGGATACACACATACACACACTTGGGTCACACACTTAAAAAAACAACATGAGGTGTATTTGAGATAAATACAATATAGCATGACTTACAGCTTCTGGTATGGGCACCTCCAGTTGTGTGCCAATGGGTGCACGAATTGCTAAGAGTGTGTCACCTGTGGAAGAAGGAAAGACAAGTGAGAAGTGATGGAAACTGCTTTTGGTGGAGACTCTAAATTGAGGCACAGAAACTGAAAAAAACGTAACACCAATAATGTTGCATAATTACCTTTGAAAGCTCCACAGAGGTCTTCATGTTTTACATATGCCATAGTATGTATGTGTTAAGGGTCAATGTGTCCACTTCATGATGTTAAACTGACAGTACAGAGAGCCTCATTAAGAACACTGTGTTCCACAGAGCTGCCCGAGACTGTGGGGATGATATGCTCAGAATTATGCTCCATGATATGTCAGATGGTGCTGAGATTGTATAAGTGTGCCAAATCCTGTCAATATACTTACCCAATGAGTCGTTTTTGCAAAGAATAAGCTCTTGTGTACATGCACATGTGTACATGGCTATACCAATGTTTTTAGTTGTCAGTGTCAGACACCATGCTCATACAGTGTCAAAACGCTAGGACTGTTTTTGTGTCTGCAACACATGCACACATCAAAAAAAGATGCATCTGAGCAGCAGCTTTTGCGAATTTCAGTAGTTTATGTATCGGCCAGAAATAAGACCATGTGAATCATGGGACATATACTCAAACGAAATGAATTGAAATTTCTCCCTCATTTGCTTAACTGAGTGACTGTGCGTCAGAACTAGATGATCTACCGCAGAAGCAAACTGATGGCTGCTACAGCTTAACTGTGCCAAGAGTGAATAGTTTATTAATGTCACACCAACACTGCCTGTCGCATGAGCACTGAACTAGCTGCACTCACTTTGAGTTCAGAGCATCCACTTATCCTGAGGGCCTTATTGATGACATAGTATGTCTGTCTACAAATAAAGGGTACCATGATGTTTTAACACTTCAAAAGAAAGCTTTTGAAAAGGTGTGCAAGACAGGCACCGAGAAGAGGTAACTACTGGTGACAGGAGAAGCTAAGAAGTAGAAGTAAAAGTTTGGCTTAGTTTTGTTATGTTTTCAAGGACAATGATTTTGTTGTACCATTTGGAACTGGCAAGATTTTGGATTGTGAATCTAAGGGGGAAAAACATACAATTTCTGTCATAGCCATCCACAAGTGTGTACAGAGCAATATTTTCCTGATGTGTCTTTTTATATTTACTATTTCCACACAGATCATTCTGATGTGAAGGATATGGGCTGTTATTGGAGTCGTCTGTGACGTTCTTGATGCTCTGTTGGACCCAGACCCTCTGTTGGTCCAGCTCATGTTCCCGAAGGGCCAAGTCATCTAGCTCAGCTTTCAGATCAATCAGCTTATCAGCTATCTCCCTGGTGTTACATCCTGGACCTACACCCCTGAAACAAAAAGATAGACAGATACCATCAACAGCTCACAGAGACATCACTCCCTCAGTACAAAACATACTGTTTTTCCTTTCTCATTCTCATTCGTTTTTGTGTAGCTTCTCATCGGCAGTTCTTATCATTAGTTAGAGAAAACACTGATGTATATAAAAGGGAGTCAACAAAATGTATTTCTACAGCTGGGACTTGAGTCATGAGGTGCCAGGTCAACCAGGACAATTTACAAAGGCCTTTTTCTGCCAAAAATGCATCCTGTAATAAATGTTCAAGCATGAAAGCAAGCATCTTTACACCTTTCAGAAACAGAAATTCAGTGTGTACTAACTTCCACTGGATACTGTTCTTGGATTTTTTCTCTATCAGCCCGATTCCCTCCAGCACATTTGTGATGTCATAGATCCGTCGTTTCTGCCGCACTGCCAAAGTGTCCGCTGCCTGAAATTCAGGGTCAGAAAAACAAAAACAACCATTGATTTTTTTTTTCTTCATGACATGACGCTCTGAAATCTTAATAGCAACAACTAACATAAAACAGATGGGTAGACTGCTGTAATTATATAAAAAATAGTGTCAATTTAACTTCCTTCCTAGCTCATGTAGGCTTTGTCATCGTGTCCCACACTGGAGTCAAACGACAGGGTTAATTTACTGTCTACATAACATAATAATAATGAGTGGACTGGTGGCAGATGCCCCATTCTTAACGCTTTACTTATCTGTTATGACGGCTGTTTCCTTTTCTAAGAGCATCAACAAATACACACAGGAAAGAGGGTAGTTTCAGTTGTCAGTACAATTTATTATTACAGCTGTTTAATGGGGTGGAAAAATGCCACAAAAAACACAACACTAACAAACATTAGAACTATGACCTGAAAGAACTAACACTAAAGTCACGTGTTCTATTATGTCAGGCTGCTGTCAACTCACTGTGTCATTGACAAACAAAAACGAATTAAACTCCAAAATTTGATCGAAATGTGAAGCATGGTTGACAATGTTAGACTTGGCTAGAGGACAATTGATATGGTACTGGTTAAAACTAATAGATAAATCTAATCGTCTCCTCGAAATAAAGTGATAAAATTACTTTACTGTGACAATTGTTTTCGTCAAGGCGATTGTAACATTACTGTGCAACATACGTGTATATTAGGTTAGCGAATTTATAATTTATTCATGAATGAGAGTTGAGAAGAAAGTTGTTCATGTGTAAGGATGAAGCAGCGGTCACTCAGAGAGAGACCACAAAAGCTGACCCACTTATCATCCACTGAATCTGCAGGGGGCAGGCTGAAATAGAACTGGGTAATATTTTACAACTCCCTAACTTTTCATTGAATCGCTTTCAGAAGCGTGCAAAATACTTGACATTTAAGTAAAACTGCAGGTTAGAAAGAAACGTAAACAAACTACATGAGCATATGAGAATCAGTTGTACGGCGAAGCTAGGCTAACAGGCAGGTTAGCGAAAAAGCATGTAACCCAAAGACAGCGGGCAGGCTCAACATGACATGTGCTAGCTAGCGACAAAGACTGGGTTTCATGCTCACAGCTTTCAGGTCCAGTACTCCATCCTTTGCCTCTTGCAGCAAAGTTACAAACTTGGTCGTGAGAAGTCCCAGGCTCTTTTCATGCCTGCTCGGAGTCTGTGGTTGCAGCGAGTCCCCCATAGCTCCCAGTTCGCCTCTGTTACTGGCCGACTCAAGCTCCATCATCACTCGGGACCAGCTCTGTACTTCCCCTTGGCTCCACGACCAAACACAGCAAGCGAGCCCACGAAAGCACGTTAAAGCCCAGTAGTCTGATTGTAACTAGGACGGGGAAGCTTGCGGCAGACACCAAAGGTTAATAATGTAGCCCAACCTCGCTTTCTCAAAATTATTCCACCAAATCTTGCCGGGCAGAGTGAGTACGTTCAGTCAATGGGCGAACAAGCTTCGGTGGTTGAGGAGCCGTTGGCCACGCGAGGTATGACGGGATCGTTCAACCAGCAGAGGGAGTGTCTGACAGTTTCTATCTCATTTAAAAGCGTACAAAAGAACACGACAGTGCTTAAAAAAAAAGAATAAGTCCATATATTTTGCATCGTTTTGATCAACTGTACACATATAAAAATCGAATTTACAACAATAATACATAAGATGGCATTTTAATAGGCCAATATACAAGACTAGTGCACGGATGGTAGAGTGCAATTTATACACATGCCCTAATGTACTCTAACAGTTTAAGAACGAAAAATATAAGAGTGAAAGCGACAATCTGATGGACGATGTCGGACGTCTGTGTAAACGCGCATTAATACGATTTGATGAGTACTTTAGATGGTGGATACATGCGAATGTTGACATACTGTGCATAAAGATTTTTGACAACGTTAAAAGAAATCCGTCACAGTATAGCTTTGATTAAATGTTGTTTACACTACATGCTTCAAAATACTTTTACTTATTTTCCCCTTTTTGTTTAAACTGTACATGCTATTATTACACTACACTACATTTAAAAAAAATAATGTTTTCTTTGTTTTCATTCTCTTACATTGTATATTTGTTTGTGTAATTGTCGTCTTGTCTTTGAAATGTTTTGTTTTTTTTTTTATAAATTGGTTGGTCAAGTCAAGTATGACTTTCATTCATAAATAAAGCAGCACCTCCGACCTGCAGGGGGCGGTAGTGTCTGTGGAAGGGCGCTCATGTAAATTAAATTTGGAAGCATTACCTATGATTCCTTACTGTAACTGCGCGTTATACATTATTACGAGTCACCTAAAGACATAGATAGTTTTAACATATTAAGTTCCATACAGTGGATATCCGATGTAGTTTGAAAATATAACCGGACAGCAACGTATCGAAAGTGCTGTTGCTGTCACATGCTACACTCCGCTGCGGTCAGCTGACAGGACCAAAAACAACAGCGCTACCTTGCTGGATATTCTGCCCTCGTTCACACTCAGGTAACTGGACCTCTCATTCTGTTCAGTGTTCACCAAATACCAAAAAGGCTGTGTCTAGATGTAAATATATATTTTAAAATAAATGTGCTCTGTGACCAACGTCCATCGGCCTTAGCTAATCTGCTAGCTAACGTTCAACGACTCATTTCACTCACTTCACTTTCATTAATGAAAGATTAAAAATAACAAAATAGCGGATTTGTTTTTGTTAATAAACAATTAGCCTTATGCATGAAGCGAGTCATATGCTCGTTATTGTATAATATTCATAGCTCGGTGCATAAATAACAGCTGATAGTTTACTGTAATTGACAACTATGATCTGACAGCTGTTTTAAGTTATTAATGACATAAATCATGAATAAATATTGACGGGACTATATGAGTGTTGTCGATGGTGGGATAAGTTTGTTTGTTTTTCCTCAACAAGGTACTTTGGAAATGTAATTGGTCACATTTAGAAGTTACCCTGTTTTAAAGGCAATTGTAGAGTAACTATTTCAATTATCTTATCAAAGCAATGTAACTAATTACATCTTTCAACTCATGAATTAACGTCATTCAAATTCATCCCGATAAAGACTCATGACAAAAGTGACACTGGAAATAAAAGTGGAAAACATATACCATAGTATAGGTTTTTACAAAAATTGTTCAGATGTAGCTAAATGATATAAAGCTGTAATTTAAGTTCACATTTATCCCTATCCATTAATGTAACTGATTGCAGTTGTGTGTTTTTTCCAATTAAATTACTAAACACAGTGACATGTCCCTAACAGTGGAGAACCTAAGCACATTGCCAATGTAAACCACAGTACAAATGCATCACTGTCATTCATTAATCCCTTTATTTCCCTTTTTTCCGGCTTAGATCATGAAGAGGAACAAAGGCAAATCAAATATGGTCGAGAAGGAGTTTGTGTTTGAGTTTAGAGCTGGGAAACACAATTGCATTCTCAAAGTGCCCCTGCAGTTCCCTGTTCACGAAAACATCAGTGACCTTCACGGGCGCCTGATGCTGCTACATAAAATACCCTGCTACATAGAAAATGGTGAGCACTGTGTGTATTGTATCTGTATTCGTATCACAGTCTTGTTCAAATTTTGTTAAGTTCCATGTGATTACACTGTTGTTAATACTGTACATCAGGAATTGAATGTGCATAAATACACATTAACTTTTACATAACAGTAATTGTTCTTTTTAATCATTTGTAGTTTATTGGTGTTGACTCAGTATTTCTCATTACAATAATTTGATTGTGTAGTATATAATTACAAAGACTCCTGCATTCTGTCTGTTTGAAACCTCTGATCTGATCTGATCCAGCATGTTGCTTCAGCAGTGCACAGAAATGAAAACAAATCTATTTTCTTAAATACTGTTCTTGTAGAGTTGAAGGTGTCCCTGTCCAGCTTCATAGAGAAGACCACGACTGAGGATTATGACAGGGAGGCGGAGCTGGCCCTGCAGAGACTCACAACAGGAAATGTGGACATTAACCAACTCACCAATGCATGGACCAGATCTTATGTCGAGGTGATGATACATTTTCGAATGATGTTATGAGTGAAATATCAACTTTTTCTAGTTCTTATGTACTAGCAGCATTGGCCATAGCCCATTCAGATATGCTGTTGTAGGTTGCTGTAGGTTTAGATGTATTGTCCAATATGACACACTCACACTCTCAAATGGAACACAAACACAATAAGAATATGATACAATGCCACATTTATTGAAAGAAAACTTTTTGTATTGTGTGAGTATGATGTGTTTACTCAGTTATTTTACAATTCCAAAAGTCCAGATTCAGCATAAATGCAAGTAACTGAGAAACACAAACTGATTCTACTCATAAGTAATATAATGGGAAGATGGTTCTGTAAAATGTTGATAATTTGGATGATATGTTGGATACTTGGCCACACTTTTTTGATTATATATCCAATTCTCCATGTTTCTGCAGTTGAACAGATCAGCATTGCACAAGTGTTCTCACAGCGATCATGCATCACTACCGCAGACAGATGTAGAGCAACACCTTCACAAAATGATTATTCATGAGTTCTGAATCTTATGATGAGGGAAAAAAATCCATTACACAAACATTGCATTACATTTTGTGTCTCACTACCTCATGATTTTGTTTACACTTATATTTGTTTCTTTCCAAAATTTCTGATAGTTGTTCAAGACAGTTCAAAGACAAGTCATCACTTTTCACTTTGGATGAGTAGAAACTGAGCTGTCAGAGAGATGAAAGTGGACACTATCATATTTATAGCCTGCTGAATCCGGAGCTGGTATAAATAGTTTCAGATTCTACAGACCATCATGCTGTACCACAGAAGAGTATGAGTAGGGCCATGTAGGAGAAAAATATTTGAGAGAAGCAAGATTTTCAAAGTAGAAATTTCGAGAATAAAGTCAAAATTTCAAGTATAAAGTCGAAATATAATTTTGTGAATGAAGTCAAAACTTCGGCTTAAGTGCACAATGGAACAAAAAATCCTCCTGTCTCCTGGGTCGAATACTCTCCCATATGCTGGTCGATTGGTTACATCATTTTTCTGAGTGTACAGTGCAGTAAATCATTATAGACAAAGACAGTTTTTGTTTCATACAGTGATGAAATAGTCCACAGTGTTGGCATCTAATATGAATCCAGTCACCTTTAATGTCTTTTATCTCCTACCATTTTAGACTACCCTTGAGCATGCTAGACCTGAAGAGCCCAGTTGGGACGAGGATTTCGCTGATGTTTACCACGAGCTAATTCACTCTCCTGCCTCAGACACCCTTCTCAACCTGGAGCACAACTACTTTGTTCGAATCTCCGAGCTCATCAGTGAGAGAGACATGGAGATAAAGAAACTACAGGAGAGGTTTGTGTCAGGGTTTACCAGTTGGAAACTAGGACCTCCAGATGGGATGCACCATGTTACCCATCTGACGATTTCTTAGTAGTATTAAATGAATATAGTAATGCCACCATGAATTGTACACAGACACACACACACAAACACACGTCATAACAGAGTTGTCCAACAGGGTGCAGCAGAGGTCTACTCATCCGAAATAAAAATAATTTTCAAGAAATGGCACCAGTGAGCAGCCTAATGTTTTGTTTGATGGTGATAGAATGTTCATGCCCAATGAAAGATCAGCTTTCCACATCATAACCCAGGGAATTTAACAAGCCCCTGTGACAGACAGTCTGATAAAAGCAGTGTTCTCAAGGCCGTTTGTAGAACAGGGACACAACTGCTGACTGCATGTTGGTGAGTCTGTCAGGCTGGACAGGCAGCATGTACCCAGCATCCAAACATTCTACTTTGTATTAAGTTCTGCCTTGCATTTCCACATTAATGTCATCAGTCCACTGAATGTCTTCCTGTCTGGCAGGCAAGCAGCAGAAATGGACAAAGTGATGCATGAGCTGGGGAATACTTTGAGTGACCAGGATGTGAATGCAGTAGCCTCTCAACACTTTGATGCACAGCAGGTAAAAAGACGCTCGAGTCTGTTGTCTGAGCAGCTTTGACCCGGATGTGCCTTGATCTATGTGCAGAGGCACGATCCTCATTTCACCACAGATACATCAGAGCATCCAGCTAGTGGAATGTCCACTGACAGTTTGAAATGTGTCTAAACCATCTCAGCTCCCTGACTGTTGTTGACACTTTCTTCCCTGAGCAGGTGCTGGAGATAAAATGGGCCACTGAACTGAAGCAAGTGACGACTATTCAAAAGCAAGAATATCAGGAGTGGGTGATTAAACTGCATCAGGACCTACAAAAATCCAACAACAGCAGCAAAATTAAGTGAGTTGTGGGAAGACAGTTAACACCCATACACCCCTGTGCCGTGCTGTTTTTGCTCAGCCAGTGACAATGTCACCTACACTTACGGTCTGAGGGTGGATAGTCTTGGAAAACAGGACTGCAGACAGCTGTACCAGTGCTTATTAGTCATTAGAAGAAAATGGATCTGTGAACAAAGCAGCATATCTGCGTACATTAACATCAGCACAGTGGCTAGAGCTTGTCCAGGCTGGACTTCATCTCAGATTTTACTTTATTCGTGCAGTGATTATGAAACCTTAACCTGTTTGATAAACAGAGATTGATGGCAGATTTTATACATTGTTTATTAATCTCAAAAATGGAAATGTAAAGTGGCGTACCTTTTTGACATGAAACAAATGAACACAGCTTCACTGCTCTGCTGTTCAGACTGTTCTGCTGTCAGACGTCTCCTAGCCCTTTGAGCTTCATTTACATAGTAATTGAGATGTTCTCAGATGATCAGAAACCCATATTAGCTTTCTGTTAATCAGCTCGGCAGCATCTGCAATGGCAAAAAATGAAATGGTGTTTCCAGTCCAGCACAGCAAAATGGTCACTCTGGTAGTTTACATTTAGGTTAGTAAATCCATCAAAATCTGATGTGCATCATCTTGATTTATCGTCATGAACTTGATACTTTCTGCCTCCGCAGAGCATTCCAGGACATCCATGCACTTTGTTCTCATGTGTTAATGAAAGAAATGAATAATTGAAAGTATACTATGGACCTTAACTTTCTGCACCTTAACATCCTGGAATTTAGAATGTTTTGGTGACCTGAGAGTCATGTCTACAAGTAAAACATACTTTTTTAACCCAAATTCACGGAAGCCAAATGGTTTTGAATTATATGTATTATTTTACTACTTTATTGTTATTTTATGTTCACAATTTTATGTATCCCAAAGAGATGCTTCTCGAATGTCTGTAATGTTATCCTCAGTCCTTCTTCCTACTTCACCATCTTACTCATTCTGTCTTTGTTATTACATTAAATTCTGAATCAAATGTCCACAAAGAAACAATAGATTTACTGTTTTGTTCATATCTATAGTTGTTGACTCATCACTATGATTTGCAGTGAGGAGATAAAGATGCAGCCCAGCCATATGTCAGAGCTCACTGATTCTGGAGCGAGGATGTTTGAGGAGCAGCCTCTGCTGGAGGAGAGCTTCACCATCCACCTAGGTGCTTGACAACAGCAAAAACCTGTCTTGTGCACATGGCAAAGTGTTTACACCTGTTTGTTTGTCTGTTGACATTTATTTACCCAGTGTAGATAAACCAGTAATGGATTCTTATCTGTGCACAGATGAGTTACATGTTTTGAGTTTTTCCAGGGGCACAACTGAAGACAATGCACAACCTCCGGCTGGTCCGTGCAGATGTGCTGGATTTCTGTAAACATCGACGACATGGCGGTAGTGGAGCAAAGCTGCGGCGCCTACAGACAGCCCTTTCGCTTTACTCATCCTCACTTTGTGGCCTGGTGCTGTTAGTAGACAACAGGGTCAACTCCTACAGTGGCATCAAGAGAGGTACAATTGTATTTGATACTTACATTCACAGGAGCAGGTTTAATGCCGGAGTTACTCACATTCCTGTGCTGAATCAGATTTTGCTACAGTGGCGAAGGAGTGCACAGACTTCCACTTTCCCTGTCTGGAGGAGCAGCTGAAGGAGGTTCAGCAGGTGGTGCTGTATTCCCGAACCTTACGCAGCAGCAAGCAGAAAGACCAACCCGGTTAGTCTTTTGGCTGCTCCTTGGTTTTCACAGCAACCTCAACTGTAATGTACAGTAGAAATAACACCTTGCCTTGTATGTTATCAGTACAATTCTCAAGGAAACTTAAAATGTTATTTTTATTGTTTTATTATTGTTAGCTGTATTTGAATGCAGTATGCTTTTACTATTACAACTGTAAAATTAATTAAGAAATATTTAATGTGTAATTGTTCAAAACAGATCATATTAAATCCAATATAAATAAATAAATAAATAAGCTCCCGCACACTGTTCGCCTCATTTGCAAAGGAGAATTCTTTATTCACAACGCTTCACAACGTTACCGACCTTCCTCGGGTTATTTATTCATTTGTTTGTTTGTTTGTTTATTTATTTTTACAAACTGGGAGAGAGAAGTAGATAGGTTCACATCAGCAAATCAGGCTCCACTACATCATGATGACAGCATTTAAAACATCTGTGTCAAGATCAATGTTCTCCTTTGCAAATGAGGCGAACAGTGTGTGGGACACTTTTTTTTTGTCTGCCCTTGGTCTTCTACACAACTATTAACCTACACGTGTGCAAATGGTTTTCTTTTAGAATCTATTATGAATAAGATAAAACTTTGAAGCAAATTTAATCTACTTTCATTCACCCTGAAGCGTAAAGTTTAAAAGCCTTAAAAGGTTTTTGAAGCATGAAAAAACAAAAGTTCAAATTATTCTAAACGTTGTACACTTTACATATATTTTCAGCCAGTTTTCCCCCTTTTGCTTTGTTTGCAGAAACTGCTGTTTTTCATGTAACAATACTTACCTGGTATTGTCGTTGAGACACTACCAGGTCTCAATGATGAACTCATGACTAAACTACCCATGTTCATTTTTTTGTTAAAGCCCCTTTGAAATTTAAACAAGAGCCTGAAGCAGAAAACCATAACATGTAATACCATATTCAAAACACAACTTTTTTCTGATTAAGGGTTTCAGGTTTTTCAATCTTACATAAAAGGGGCTATAGTAAACTTGTATATACTCAGATGTGCGTAAGGAGGAGGGATGATAGGATGTTCAGGATTCCACCTAGGGTGTGTTGGAGTTCTGTGTACGCTGGAATGTCAACTGACTGGCTGGATTGGTAGATTAACAAATTTGGGTTCATCAGTGGGAGCTGCAGGATGCCAGGTATGATGCCTTATACTCGTCTCATTCAGCAAGTTGGACTTGTTCTCACAGACGGGGGAGTTAGAATCCTTCCCTGTACCCAACGATTCTTTTGATAATGCTTCACGAATAATGTCATGTATTGCTTTGCTTAACAGAGAAGCTGTTACATGAATCTACAGTAGTTACTGTTGCTGTTAAATGGCCAGAAATGTCCTATATATGTATTGTTTTGAAGTAAAAATACGAGCAAGGATAGAAGTACACATCTAAAAATATGCTTCAATTTATCAGAGTAATCTATATGAAACGGTGAGGCCTTTTAAGAAGAAGAAGGGAGACTGTGTCTACTTCCACGATGTGCACACTCTAACACTGTGCTCCACAGATCTTAGTCTGTGTGTAACACAGTTGGGTGTCTTGCTCAAGGGCACTCGGAATGTGTACAGAGGAAAGCACTGCTCCTTTTCATCGCATCCGTCTCTCCTGGAGGTTGATCCACCGATCAATAGATATATTTATCACAGTAACTATGGAATCCCCTCCTCTGTTGTGCGAACTTGTTTTATAACCTGTTCGTTCTGTTTGATTGACGCTTTATTGTTCAAACCTTTCGTCCTCACAGAGATTCCTCGGAATGGAGGTGATGACAAAAGTAAAAATGTTGAAAGAAATCTGTCCAACATTTTACCAGGTAACGGTTCTTGATCTTTGATAATCAGACCAGAGTCAGACAAAGAAACCACACACAATCCGATTATTATTGATCAATCCTACGTATGTTTCTTAATTCTGCCCTCTTTCTCGTCACACTCAGTCAGTGTACCTGTGTCTCCTCCTCTAGGGGAGTTCTATATCTCACGACATTCCAACCTGTCGGAGGTCCATGTTGTCTTCCACCTGTGTGTGGACGACAACGTGCGTTCGGGGAATATCACGGCTCGAGACCCTGCCATCATGGGCTTGAGGAACATCCTGAAGGTCTGCTGCACACATGACATCACCACTGTCACTGTTCCTCTGCTGCTGGTCCATGACATGTCTGAGGTAAGAGTAAGCTCTGACTTGCAGCACTTTCAGCTTCCAGCCCACACACTCAGAGGCTCACAGGAAGAATGTGGAACATGCTGACCAGCTATGAAACTACTCTTTACATCACGAGGTGACAGAGCAGCACCATGAAGAGTCCCAAAAGTGTACTATGAAAAACCTCATCTGGTCTTAAGAACTGTGGTGAACGCTAAACACATAAAAGATATTTTAGAGCATAATGAATTAGTTGTTTGGGTGTTTTGGTTTGGTGTGTTTTATTGAGAGAGTGTAGGATATCCAACACATGTCATTTCATCCCAGTATAGAGTACATCAGACTGAGGATTTTGGAAAAACATAAATAAAAGATGGCATTTGCAAAAGAAAAACCTCCCCGTCTCATTCACACAGTCACAAATTCCTGCTCTGGCTTCTTCCCCTGTTCATGCCCCTGCACTCCCCCTCGCTTTGGTCTAACCTGACACACAAGCTGTGGATTCAATCTACAAAGTAACCCTTCCCAGCTTTAAAAGTAACAGGACAAACTCCAGAGTCATGAACTCTTTGTTTATGTAGTACCTCAGTATGTATGTGTAGCAGCACCCTGGCCTCACACAGTAGGGCGAGTGTAACAGAGGGAGCTTTCAGCGCTTGGTGAACTGAGGTCAAGTGCAGATGAGGATAAATATACAACTTTTCCTTTATATTCCATTTTTGTTTTATTAGGTCTGCTAGAAATTATTAAAGTATATACATATGTGAGGAGGATCCCCTGAGACTGAATGTAAGCCTCTCATCCGCATACACGCAAATTTTCTGCTCAAAAGGGGCGTTGTTTACATGACCAAATTCTTGTACGTTTTGGAAGCTTCAGGAACCAGAGCATCCATAATTGATAGCTCTGGTTTCAAACCCTTCCATCTTTCATGTCCTTGTTTCAAATTTCACAAAGATGTTTGCCTGTTTGCACAAGCTTGAGCTCCTCTTTGGCCTTTAAAGCATTGACATGGTTTTTCTATATGAACCACTGCCTGCGACTAAAATAGACCAGGGTGGTGCCTCATGGTCTTAATTTGGATGCAGATTGTTTTCCTTTAGTGCAGTTGGAGGAAACTGAAGTCACATGAATAATAGGGACTACATGTCACTATGTAAATTAAAAACATTAAAAGGGTCTGATGTCATTAACTGTATGTCAAAAACGCGTCCATCTTCCTTAATGGATAACAACAGAACTGATCAGCCAACAGATGTGATCATTCTTTAATTTCAAAGAAGGTATATGCCTGCTGTTGGTTGTTGGCTCAATTTCACTTTATATTTCTCTTCTATCCAAAGGAAATGACCATACCTTGGTGTCTGAAAAGAGCTGAGTTGGTGTTCAAATGTGTCAAAGGTAAGATGAAACATTTGAAACAAATCGGTGAAGTCAAAGATCACGCTGTACAACTTCAGCGTGATATCTGAAGGTATAGGAAGAATATACTGGTGGTAGTAATGTGATATGTTGTGAACCTCTACTTTCGCATGACTTGTAAAACCTGTCTTTCAGTTTAAATATGCTTTTCTCATCATTACGTATTGATGTACTGAAAATATTTCTGTAGTTCCAGTTGGTTGATACAAAATAACACATTGATTATCACAAATTGATCATGTTGACCACAAAAGACTCTGAGATACAGTTTTATGTCCAGGTTTCATGATGGAAATGGCCTCGTGGGATGGAGGAATATCACGCACTGTTCAGTTTTCTTGTGCCAAAGGTAAGATCAGATTCAGTTTCCAACAAGTGATAAGTTCATCTGTTTGCTGAACTATGAATGAATACTGTGCGTTGTGTCGAAAAGTGGAAAAGTCCCATTGTAAATTAGAAATTACAGAAACACTGTGTGCTGCAATTGTGTATTACTAGTCTACCTTCCTCCCCATCAGTGAGCTGCTTTGAATCAGGTTAAAGCCTGGAACTGCCTACTCCTTTGTGTTTCGACAAAGCTGGCAAAAATACTGTACAGGTGCCAGGTATTAAAAACCATTTACCGCCCGCTGTTGGCTGCTTTGTGCGTAGGGAATCATAGCTCATTGTCATAGTGTCTGTTGAGTAATAGAGGCACACCTGATTTTGCAGTACACACCTTTGAATACAACCTTTGAGCTCGGTCACTCAGTCATTATCCAGGAGTTCACAATGGCTGCTTGTGTGTCGTAGATAATCACAATCATATATGTAATAACTTATCTCGGCATTTTTGTACACCATATTAGTTCATAGGATTAAAAAATACTGTAAATAGCACTGACTGATGATCGATAACAATAGTCATTTTACAGTGTACCAGTGCTCGCTAAGCCCACAGCTTCAGCATTCCCGTGAGAGTCATAATTGACTTAATTGACTCAGGTTATTCAGCATTCTTTTTACCAACCCTCCCCAAGACAAATACCATTTGTTGTTCAACAACAGTATCCAGTAAGGCTTGTCTGTTCACAAAAATTCCAAATCATTTTTCTAAGGCAAAAAAAATCTGTTGCATCTCACTAAATCTGACGTTTGTGTGTCACATTGTTTTTGTAAATGTATCTTAACTCCAGGAATGAATGGAAACTGGTTCCAAAGTGCCTGGACCTTTGGAAACGTGTTGCTCTGAGCTTATCATTTCATCATATAAAATATCATATAAATAAATCCCCAACTGTCAAGAAACCATATATGATACCTTCATTGGCTTGTAACAACAAATTTTTAAATTTAATTTTTTTTTTTTTTTTTTGTAATATCCTCTAATGAATTTAGCATTTCCAAGTATGGAGCTGTAGTTATTATCAGCTCTTGTACAATCAAAGACAAATTCAAATTGGTTTTGGTCACATTGAAATTCATCTTGAAGTGTTTCAGCCTGTATTTTGTGATGACACTGCGGTTGAACTCGTATGTAGTTTCTGTTTATGTGTGTAAATGGAAAAGTTCGGTAAAAATGCACACTTGAAAGCTGTCATTAACCCATTACACAGTGTCACATTTTGGATGATTACATTTTTTAATCCCTCTGCCTGAAATCAACTGCTGTGACTTTGCTTTAGTGTGTAATTTATCTACAAACTCATATTCTGTCTGATGTTAATACTCCATGTCATTCATTTGAATTACATTCAGGCACATTTCCAGTCGGGGCTTTTAAGCTATTCCAAGACTTAAAATCAATTCAGCTCATCAGAAAATCTGACGCATCTACGCTCAGAGTTGGCATCCGGAGGCTTGAAAGAGTTTCACAATCTCGCTTCTGTTAAGCGAGAACAGGAATATATATTGTAGGGTGACATTCTATCAGTCGGCCTCAGAGTCCTGGCCTTTATTTAGGTGGAGTGTACAGATTACACACAAAACCACAACAGTCAAATATCAAGAGCAGCAATGGTATGTCCACTGACGAGTCCTACCTGCAGGTCAGCGCAGTCAGCACTGACTTCACTACTCCACCTTAAGTTGTTGAAACAATGGGCAGCACAGGAGCCAGTAAAACGTGTTTGTACACATAAATTCCAATTGTGTTTCCTTTTGACACACCACATTTACACACATTCACACTCACATTTTTTCCCAGCATTTATAAGGAATGACTTTCTGTATCCTCTGCACTATGCCCTGTTTGTCTCTTTGTGTTGACAGAGTATCTCAGAGGAGATGTTCTACCAGTTAAGCAACATGCTGCCTCAGATCTTCCGTGTCTCCTCCACCCCTAACTCTAACATCGAAGCAGTGAAGAATGAACCACATTGCTTTCTCATGGCAGGATAGCTGTGACAAGCAAGTTTCTTTCCAAAACTCTTAAAGAGTAGGTGCAAAACAGATTTTAAGTGGTCGTTTTTATGTGATTCATAAATAAACCTCTTAATAGTTGCTGTCTTTAAAAAACTACAACTCATCTCGCTTTATGATGGGAATTGAGAATTGGATTCAAATTCCTTTTATCAATGCCAGTACATGTCAGACTTCATCTGAACGTGACACTTTGTCATTGGATCGTGGTTTCAAGGCACCCGTTGATGTGTGTATAGAGTGCTGCTCATTAACTACAGTGTAAAGCTCTTTACATCATTAGGCAGGTTGAAGGGAGGTATGATCTCAACAAAACTCAGACCTCTGCCATTTTTTTTGGGTTAAATTATGAAATAAAACGCTTGTGTCATCTCTTTGCAGTTTTGTAACCATAAGCATATTGTGACCCATCCACCACTCCAACCTGCCTCTTTATGACTGTTCATATTATCTGTCTTATTTTGGCATACGCATGAATTACTTTACATTTGAGTTGCTGACAGCTTGGTGCGTCTCTAAGGTGCCAAAGGGGGTACCCAAGCCTCTGTAACAGCAGATGACACTTTTCTTAACAACTAAGTGAAAAGGTGAAATATACACAGTCCCCCGGTAAACATGGTTTTACTGTTCATGTTTGACATTTCAAGGTATCCTCAGGCTCAGCTGAAGATGATCAGCAGCCTGTTTCAGAAAGCACGTTGAGTGAAAGTTTGTTTCCCTTGATATCTGTCAATTTATAGGAAAATGGACTTGAAAACTTGCAACGGTTTCCCCATTTCACTCACCTTGCTTTGTGAAACGGGCTTCAACTCGCCTCTCCAGGAGTAAAAATCTTGTGTTGAAACCCATATATTTCCTGTACATATCAAAACATCTTTATGTTTTAATAAAAACCTGATCATGGTGAGATTCAAAGTATGTCAGTCAGCATTTATCATTTCACTTGCTTGAACATACGCACTTGTGCAACATACGTACTTTGTCTAGCTCCTCTATATGTCCAAAAAATGTAAATGAGCATTTTTCCTGAGAGCTGTCAAAAACTCATTAGTGTCGCATTTTCGGATGATTGCATGTTTTTTTTTTTTCAACCATCTGCCAACAGTCCACAGCAGTGATTGGTGATTGATCTACACGTTCATATTCTGTCTGATGTTTTGTAATCCATGTCATTCACTGTAATTACATCCTTGGGCATCTTAAGCGGTGGCCATTAAGATGTTTCAATCAGTCTGAAATTAGCTCAACTGAGTGTGACAGGGCCACATTCAGATGTGGTATCTGCAGAGTGTTTGCTTTCTTGGCAGTGTCAGTATGATCGTCGCGTTTCTTCTGTTTTAAACACGTGCCTATTAAAAGCTTTGACAAACATTAACATTAATCACAAATTAGACATAGAAAGTTTGGGGCTTGTAAAACTAACAGAGATGTCTTCCCCATCAGTGGCCCTAGTTGGAGGATGGTGCACTCAACCACAGGAACATGATGAAAAGATATCTTTAGTCTGTGATAGTCTACAAGTGATAAAAATATTTTCAAAACCACTGCATATTAATGTTAATGGTAGACTGCATCCACTGAATGGATCAGCAGGGGACACGGTCATTAAAGAGCACATTTGTTGTTTTATTCTGACATTTAAAGAGATCAAAAGAGATCATTTAAAGAGATCATTTAAAAAAAATAAGAATCAACTTTAATTAATGTTGAAGTGCTGCCCCTGCATTTACAGCCAGTATGCTGGCGTTTGTTAACATGAAAAGGATGCCATAACATATTCCTTGGTTGGTTTCTGCTTCTGTGACGAAGCGATTATGGTCAGATTCTTCAGAATCTGTCATGAAGTGAAACAAGGTGAAATAAAGGCTGAGGAAACCGTTTTCATGTGTATGTGGTATGTGTAAAAGAACTACATGCTGGATGAAGGGCTGTAGAAGGAAAATACTCATGATAAACGATAGAACCTGTTACATTGTACAAAAATGATTTGTTCCTGTGATTTGTGAATGATTTTACCATCGCGTCAGATGTACTGAGACCGGAGAACTGCTTCACCATTGCATAAACAAATAAAATCTTAATATCATGTCTAAACATTATGAAACACGTTACAAACCAGTGATATTTGCCAGTTACATGTTGGAATGTATTATAATTCTTTCTTGTTGATTTAATCTAGTTCATAGCGCTGCGAAATGTATTTTACGATTGAGCGCTGGGTTTTATTTTGAAATCAGGATACGGAAATTGTAATTATCTCCAGGTGGCTTGACTGGGTTGTCAGTCACAGCTGGGTAGTTGGTCCTTCTCTGTCGGAGCCACATTGGAATGGAGAGAGCAAGTCACTGCACGGATTTCCATGAGCTGCTCGAAAACTTAGGTAAAGTTCACATCTACACATTCTTTTGAATGGGGCAATATGGCTGCGGCGAACCTGCACAACTTCTGCCTGCTGGCCTATCCGCTTACACCTATTGTTTGTAAATTAACGTGTGGTTTGTGGGATAAAACTTGAGTGTTGCTCGCTTGTGTCGGCGAACGTTTGGCCGCGGGGAATGAGCAGGCAGCGGGGTTAAATTTGGAACCGTACGTCGGCGTGAGGCAGTGTTTTTAGCTCACATGGATCCACAAGCTGTGGTTTCTTAGCTGCGCTGGACATGAAGGAGGGTGTTTGTTTTGAGCCTGCGGGCGGAAGGTGTATCGTTAGCCGGGAATAGCAGAGCAGCGTGGTGGCTTCTGGAAGTTTTTCTACCCTGCGTCGCGGTGTGCAGCGCTGCCACAATGTAACACTCTGAACACCGAACACCGAACCCCGAACCCCGAACCGATGCCAAGTGTCATGGTGGCAAAGCCTTTGCTTAGCCCGAAGCCGTCTACGGCCACACATTTCGTTCAACGTTCATTTTTTGGCGCTGTGCTGGTCAGACCCCCGCCGTTATGACACATGAATACCTCCTGTCGGGAAAGTTTCGGGGATACACAGCCTGCTTGGTGAACACATTAAAACCTGCCGATGAAACCGTGAGATGGAAACCTCCCGTTCACCAAAGTAAACGGGAGTTGCAAAGAATTTGCTGATCTGCCCTTGACTTTTTGCCACTTGGTCCAAGACTTTTCCCCATTGTGTGTATGACCAGAAACCCGAAACCTCTTAGATACTAGAACGAGGGTTTGAAAACTATCCTGTCTCTTGTAGTTGTGTGTTTATTAATGATGCACAGCATCTCCTTTTTGTAAAACAAGGGGACAAGGTCACTGTTTATTACTCACAGCGTTAATCCATATTGGACATACTTGCATTACACATTTGATTTCCTTACTTTTATATGATTTTATATGATATTTAGATTTTGCATACTTCTCACATGAAATTGCTGGGATTGTAACTACATTTTCTACAAAGTAAATTCTTCAGTGGAAAGCTGCAGCAGAGAGCAGGGTTGTCGTGCTTGTTGTTTTTTCCCTTGTACCCTGGCATGTTTCTTTAACCACCACATTGAGGACGAGGATAAGTCACAGTGATTCTGCCATAAAACAAAGACCATTTCCCCCTTTCCGTGGATTTCTGAAGTTTTTTATTCAATCTGGCTTGGAAGATAGACTCCGCTCTTTACGCCTGCTGCCCTCAGATGGCTCTCTCTTCACAGATTGGTGACAATGTCATGTTCACAGTCATCCAGAAAGCAGTCATTGTGATCAAACTGGTAAGGCAGGTCAGGTCTCATAGTAGCTGCATTCTTAGTTCTCACCACTGTGTTGCCCCAGGAGTACTGCTCCTCACTGTTTGTCTATTCCCCACTGGTAGAAATGCTGTTTCAATTAGGAGTCTGTAGGTAGACTAGCTGAGTGTTTTCCTACAGTCTAATACATCCCAGAGCCATGCGTAGGATTATCACCCTGCGTAGAGGACACCAAGCTACTTAGGCAGACTGAAGGCTTTGCAGTTTTAATCAGTCATAGGCTCTTTATCGTCCGTGAGGAGGGCCCTGTGCTTTCCATGTCTACCTGATTCCTCGATGCATCATGCTGGTTTGAAGACAGAGGATTAAATGGCGGGTGGGATTTTTAGCTACTTCTTCTCAATGGGAGTGGAAGGATTTTTAAAAATAGCATATTTTAAATATGCTATTTCTGGAACTCCACAAGAGCTGTTTTGTATAATTCACAGTTCAAAAATGTTTTATTGGCCCGATATGCTGCTCCTCAGTTCACTTTCAGAATGAAACAGCACCCCTTCCAAAAGAAACCATAATAACAATAAGCACAGTATTGTGAGACACACTAAATAATTAAAGCTGAAGAGAACTGAACATACATTAGAAAAAGATTGAAAAGAGCAGGTGGACAGGTGTGTCCTGATTACTGATAGGTGTGCTGTGCCTGGAGTGAATGACAGAACAGCAGCCTGTTGCAATGGTAGAATATATGACTGCAAATATAATGTTAAGAGCAGTTTGAAAGTCAAGCTTTTCATACTCAGGTGATACTTTTGCACACTGCATTGACACATCTATAAGACAAAAAGCGAAATCCCTCTTTTAGGCCAGGTGTCCGCCTCAAAGCTTTGTGTGCTGTGGTTACCCAGGTATCATGTGTAACTGCGAACAATCACAGGTATGCAATCTGTACAATGCCTGTGTCACATGGCAGACCGTGTGTGTGTGCGTGTGCGTGTGTGCGTGCGTGCGTGCGTGCGTGTGCGTGCGCCGCGCGTCACATTGAAAAATATGGTCCTGGAGAAAACTTAAGCAGGCGGTCAAGTCAGTGCTTCTCAGTGTCACTATATGTAACATCTACAATGATGACCGATCCAGACTAAAGATGGGTGGAGAAGCAGGGGGTTAGGGATACGATTGTGCCCTCTGGCCCATAGTCAGTGTTAAACTTAACAGGTTGCATTGTGACTCAACTCCACTTCATCCTGCTTTCCAAAGACAAACCAAAAAAAGGGGGGGGTCTGTTATTTTATGTTCTGTATTTTTTGTCCTTGGTGAACAAAAAAAGGAACACAACACCCTGCTGCAGAACCAGAAAATCTTGCAACTGCTGGATTGCACATCAGACCACCATAATTTACAAACGGCAGGGAAAGGGGCTGAATGTTGAACATGCTCTTTTTTTCCCCCAAATCTCAGTGAGGGCCGCAGAGGAGCTCAAATGTTTTTCTTCCCAGCTCTCTGCAGGCTGCAGGGTCAAAGTCCAAACAGCTTCCCTGTAATAGTGCTCTGTAGCCAGCTGGGCCACAGAGAAAGACCACTTACCACCCCCTTTATGGGCAAAAGCTGAAAGGAAAGATGACAGCTACCCCGCCACAAAGGAATGTCACCTTTGTGACATTATCATTCAGCTTTTTCATTGTTTTTGACATTTTGGCCACATTCTCAGGGTTGTTGTTGGGAGTTGTACATGTGATTTTTCTTTTCATGTTATGATTGGGGGGATTGTGATTCTAGGTTGGGTGGGGGTGACTATCAGCTCTTTGCCTTGGAATGTTTATTTTCTATAACAGCTATATCCATCTGTTCTTAAATCATTAAAACATACAAACTCCCTTTGCCTCCTGTGGGACATCACACATCTGGCTGTGTGATGTGCACAGATACAGATATGTCATGTTTCTCTTGGGATCATGGCAACTTTTAATTGGCAATAGAGGGTGTCAACATGTATGTTTTTTTAATATCTGGTCTGATATAGCACATTAATATATTCTATCTTCAGTCTGGCATAAAATTGCTCCATGTCATTGTGTGGGTACGTTGGCATTGCTTCAGTTTTCTATTTGCTCCACTAACTGCCTTTTCATTTTAATTGTAATTTGCTGCTTTGGATGTCGTGCACAAGTCCCCAACCCCCCCCCCCCCCCCCCCCCCCAATCTCAGACTAGTGAAATTTGCCAAGTTCTGAAAACAATTACAACTTTGGTAACATGCCAGTGTTAATCAGTTTGGGATGGCTGGAAAAAACAATTGTCTTTCTGTCCCTGAGATGTCTCTCTCTTGTCTTTCTGAACAGTTCAAAAATTACCGAATAATCATGGATATCGAGAATTAACATGTTCTTTAGTGAATCTAAAATCCTGTACCTTGTTTTATGCTTTCTAATGGTTGCCTAGCATTTGAGATTTTCTGGGATCCTCATCCATTGTCTGTATTGTCTGCTTTGAGGGCCTGTATCTCTGCAGGTTGTCCCTCGCAAGCAAATGCATAGATCC
>NW_027614175.1:0-29242 GCF_965212315.1 Lampetra planeri
TTGAAAACATGACTCATTCTGGCTGGTTGAGTGTCTGTTGTCAGATGACGTGCAATTGTTTCCATTCCAGGAGGACCCAGAATGCCCCTGAGGATTCGCCCAAATAGGTGCTGTTGATGTCAAAGTCTCCGACACAAATGCATAAACACACGCACACACACATACACATACACACATGTGCGTCATGTCAAACACCTGCTACTCATCTTTCTATTTGTTTGAAGAGATTCACCCCCTCCCTGAAGAGTTCAAACAACTGAGACTCAGCCTGTTGTTCAACATGCAGAACCATCAGAGAGAATACTGTTCACTCTGACTTGCTTTCAACTAGACTTCAGGTCTCTGGTCCACCAGAGGGTCCAATCCAGCTCCAGGATGAGTAGTGAGTAAAAGTAAGAAAACATCAACTGCAATTATGTCATCTAAGTAAGTGTTCCTGTTCTCCTGTTTCAGTGACAGTGTGAAACTGTTTTCTCTTCACCACTCCACTTTAGTTTGTGAATCACTTATGGGGTATTATGGTATTTTTTTTATTGGTCTGGCCCACTTGAGATAAAATTGAGATGAATGTGTCCCCTGAACTAAAAAAAGATTGAGTCTGATGAACCTTGTTTTCACTTAATAACACTGTAAAATTCAAGTGAATTCTGCGCGGCATCATATTTTTGTTCTGTGAGGCTCCTGAATGTACCATGATGATGCCAAATGATCTGTTTCAAGTTTTTCCATTCCGGCTGTGTCAAGATCAGTGAAATGCCATTGTTAACTACTTTGTTGCTCCATTGTCACTCCCTCAAGATCGTTTCTTTTACAGTGCAGTGCGTACCAGTGTCCTACTGTCATCCCTGCTGCTATTATTGAACGCAGAATGCTGACGATGCTTTCATCAGCTTTTGTTAAACCACATTGAATGTACAGTGTTTATGGAAACTTGTATTTAATCATAGTTGGGTTTGTCTTCGAAAGCTGAACACATTCTCATATTAAGTTTTAATTCCAAACTAAGCTGTAATTACATTGCATGATTGAAATAACAAAATAATTTCTCTCATAATGATCATACTGTCTTTATCATGTCATTGCAATGAAAAGACTCCACCAGGAGTACACACACAAACATTCTGCAGGCTTTACGTTTCAGTACCAAAGTCTGTGTGTCCACATGTGACAGAGAGAAATCACAGTCAATTTGCATAGAGATGAACTGAGGGTTACGTTCAGCCTCTTTTCCTTTTTCAAACTAATGAATGCAGATTGAAAAGATTCTCTCTGGAGAAAATGTCTCCAACACCTGTGATCAACAAGAAAGTCAGTCCGCACTCAAGCTCAATTTTATATTTATATCCCTCAAAAGACCAAATGAATAAAACACAACAATCCTTCCATCCTTTTCCTTGTTCTCTTTCCTGTGGAGTTTTGAAATTGTGGACAAGCGGCAAGTCGTCTCTTTGGCAGTAAAAGGCGTAATTTGTTATCTGGGGGTGTTGATAAATTAGTGTTCTGTATTGCGCTGATGTTTTCCATTAGTCATTTTCTAAGAAGGCCACTCGCATCTATTTGTTCAGGGTGGATGAGTGAGCATGAGCAGTGAATGGAATGAGGCCATCACACTGCCTCAGATATGGACAGCACTACACCCCATCAACGTCACTGCACATGAAACTGTCAGTGAGACGTCTACTTATGTAGGAGTCAATCAAAGATGAAAAGTTCTTAGCTCATGTGGGATTAGTTCATGGGATAGACAAGATGTGGTTGCCTAGGAAACAATATGTCAGGTAGGGGTGATTGGCTATATTAAATGATCATTACAGCAGAATTTGATAAGACTAATGAGCATAGTGCACCCACTGACATGTCAGCCTACAACAACAAGATGGAGTAGCTTTATGTCTTTTGGACATCAAATTATAGAAATATGAAATATCTAGCAAGGGAACCCTGCAATTTAAATAATAATGGCCGACAGTGCAAAGGAGTGGAAAAGCATTCAGATGCTTCCACACAGAGGGGGGAACTGAATGTTTGATGTGTTACGATGTGCATCACAGCACTGCTGCTGGCAGATCTAAAGCCAACTCACCCACATTAGACAATTTCAGGGTGATGCGTTAATAAACACCAACAAATATTTTTTGGGATAGAATGTTGATCATCCATACTATAGATTTCATCAGTCAGTCAATCTAAGGTGTAGAGTGCATTGAGTATGTTTCACAAGAATTTAGGCTTCACTGAAGCATTAAAAACACATTTTTCTCCTTCTGTGCATTTTGGCAGCAGCATTGCTTTAATACATACTCTTCGAGTCACTTCAGCTATTTAAAATAACAATGTTGGACTACAGCCATGTGTTTTTGGCTTTCTATTCTAACTCTGTGCTTGCAGAAGCTGTCTGTCTAAAAAGCACTTAACCTGCATTTTACAAATTAAATAAGGCATCAACACAGCAAAACAGGAAGTACTTGTGCATGTCATGATTGCTATACTGTATATGGCAGCTCAGGGCAAACGACTGCATCACTCGTGACCTCTATGTCAAGATGTGGTTAGTGTGTGTGTACTACAATTCATCTCTTTAGCAATACCCCAAATACCCCAAAACCCAAAGACTATTAATCTTAATGTTATATCTTAATGATGCTATGTGCAATACATACAGCAACAACAAAAAGGTAAAGAAGGACATCATCTGACCTGTGGATGATACGTTTGGTGCGCAGGTACCCCAGGGCCAAGGCCAGTTCACAGATGTAGAGCTTGACAGTGCTCTCAGAGAAGTGGACATTCTGCTGGAGGTGATAGCGTAGGTCTCCTCCTAAAAGCAAGTCCACCACCATGAACATATCCTCCTCATCTTGGAAGGAATACCTGCAGTGGGAAGATGGAGAGGGTAAATACTGACATGCACCGAAAGGCTTTGAGACTGTTTTTAACAGTAAACACATTGAAACTGAAAATGATGATCACGAGAAGTGACACTGTGTGACAATGAAATATTCCTTGTTAGAAAAGTCCTTAGTAGTCGAATAAGTCAATACATCATCTGTATATTACAGAACACATTCGTAGACATGCTTCCTCCCACGTTTGCTGTTTCAAACTAGTCTCGAAACATTCCATCCATCAAGCATTGGTAAGCACAAGGAGACTCTATCAGCATCAGGGGTTCCTTCTGGGGCCACATTTGTCTTTAAGACAAACTAATTAGTCCCCATGAACCTGACTGATGCACAACATTTGAAACAAAAAACACTGAAAACCGAACATGCAAGTTTTGACAACTACCACGTTTCACATCTAATGTGCTCTTGTTCATGAAGTCATTGTGTCTTTATTGACTCACGCAGTTTTTTTCTGCAGGGGATCCCTTTTTGGAATTTTTTGCAGACAGTGGTGAACTCTCGTCCTGTAAATTACTAGACGTCCTGCACTGGATGGACGGGATTGATTGAGCTGACTCCAAAACTGTCTACGACGGCTCAGTTAATGCTGAGACCACTTAACATCTGATTGCCAGTGTGGAAAGACGATCTTTGAAAGGCTCGTCCTCAAGACGCACACACATTTTCAAAACTGTCGATGTATTATCAGGAAACACTACTGAGCAGCAACTGAAAACCAACTGAGTCACACACAAGTGAGTGTTGGAAAATGATATGACAGCATTACGAGGAGTCCTTATCAAACTGGAATCATACTTAATTCCAAGTATGTTGTCAAGTATCTGTTGTTTTTAAGGAATTCTTTCATTTCACTTTTCATATTGCTTTCTTCTTCTCCTTCACTGCCGCTTTCTTCCCACTTCAGTGCAAACAGATGAAACCCAGTGGAGTGTCGTTACGGTAAACAATCCAAGAGGCTGCTGTCACAAGCATTCGGGGGACACAGTTTGGATTGCTAACAGCTATTTCTCTTGGCAGAGAGAGACTGACATCACCCCCATTTAAAATCATATATTTGTACTGTATACAGCTGTGGTATTAATACAATGATACACCATCTTAACCTGTGTTTAATTTTCCCCTTTGATTTAAATTTTAAATGACGCTTCTAATACTATACATCATTTGCAATTGTGTTTGATATATATTTTTTTATCTTTTTCTGTTAATTTTCTGAAGATTGAAGGCTAATTTGTGGTGATACAGTAACCTATCCAACAAATGGTTCTTGTTGCCTTGACCTGCATAATTTTCACTGAAGTTACTGAAGGTTTAGAACAGTTTTTAATGGCTATTTACAAGCATGGCATCATTAACACAGTGCGACAACTTTGGTGGGTTGGTGTTACAGCAGGAAGAGCAGGTCCATCAAAGCAGTCGATGGTGTCCTATGTGAAACCAGTCAAATCAAGTAGAAAACCAGCTTTCATGGTTGAATGAAGGTTCCGTGTTTTCCAGACCCAAAGGAGTTTCTGTCAAAAGTAGTAAAACACTGAAAGGCCTTCATTGTCAATTGAAGTTATTTTGCTGTCTCAGCAAATAAGCCTGACTGACGAGCTGCAATCTTTCAAGTACAGACGGTTATACACACGGTGAAACACCGGCAGTGTGAGTGAGTGTGTGTGTGTGTGTGTGTTTCCACAGACACGTCCGTCCATCCGACTGCTTAATGAGCCAACTCTTTGCCTTAAGACTTACTGAGGTCCAAACTGTGAAAACCTCAACTTTCTTAACTTTCTTAATTTCCTAAGGTTCATTATGTGAACTCTATTGTGATCTATTGTATCTTCATTGTCATGTTGCCCCATTCACACATACTGATGGCCAATGCTGTCATGCAAGGAAGGGCCAACCTGCTCACCATTAGCAATTACGGTAAGGTTCAACGTCGTGTTCAAGGTCAAATGAACATCAGGATTGGCTGAGCTGGTGCTAATTAAGCTCTGTACTTTTCGCTTTGTCAGCAAGAACTGCTATGTGTGACTGTGTTGTCTGCTGATACTTGCCGTGATACACGTCTCAGTTTCCTGCGGTCTGCTTCCACCTCTGTCAAAACGAATTAGATATGGCACTTATTCAGGTGGGAACCTGTATGCCCTAGATTGTCAGCACTATCACTATATAGTTCATATATGTGTATGAACAATATAAGGAAGCATAAGCAGAAGCTTATTATATTGGAGATAAACCAAAAGAAAATTATTTGCAATGGCTGGTAAACTCACTTTGGTGGAGAAGAACACTTGCGTCCCAGTAAAGCAGCTGCATCTGCATAGGAGTTTTTAATATTGTACATATTGAGGCACACTTTGCACAGTTCAAACATGATTTGTGCTTCACGGCATTTCAGCACAGTGTGCAATCTGCTTGAGACAGGCAGTGACAGAAAAGAAAGAGCAGCTTCTCAAAATGCATTAGCAGCTGTTGCCTGTGTTCATCATCATTTTGACTCACGTGCAGAACAGAATTTGGACAGTAGAACTGCACCTCTACATGCAGACTGTTCATCTGCCTTCCTGGCACTTCATCTTGCTTCATCTGGCTTGTACCCCTGTTGTCCTTTCTGCCAGTCTCTCTTGTCCTCTAGCTGTCCTTCACTTTCAGTCTCATTCTCAGTTCTGGTACACATGCATTTAAACGTGACCACCTCTTTGTGGTGCCCAGGCAGGCAGTCCAATGGGAGAGCATCCGGCATGAAGCTTTTAGAGGCAGAGGCACCCGAGGCCACTTCAGTAATGGAAGTCTCCAAAACCCACAGGGGCTTGCAAGCAGATGATAACATGTCCTCACAAAGGACTTCTTTTCGCCCCCTCAAATGTAACAGATACAACATGTAAGGCTCCAGATGTATCGTACAAACTGCACTTTCATACAGAAGAAAAATGTTTCCTGGTTTGAGTGCTGCTTTTACAAAGCATTCTTGGCGACACACAATGGAAGGTGGATTTTCGTCAATTATCTACTATTTATCAAATCCACGTAAGTGAATCTCAGTAGTATCATGGCAAATCAATACCTGATAGTTCAGTAGAAATCCACAGTACCCTGACACACAAACACACACTGACCGACACCTCTGGCTGAAACAGACATGGCCAACTCAGTCTGATGTGTTGGATCAATGCTGACAGCCCTCTGACCGTCCTCACACCTCATCTCCTGACACCCCCCCCCTTTGACCGACAGCCTCCATCCAACTGATGCCGGCCTGAGCACAGAAGAAACAGCTGCATACACACATCCTTTACAACACCACTAATGACACACACACACACAGCAATGCTCAGGATAAGATACACATGCTGTTTCTTGCACCATTAGGTATTCACATCCTTTATTCACACATATATATGTGTACAACAGATGTTAACGTTGATCTAGAGCAGTAGGGACTCAACCAGCTTGTCCAAATGAAATATATTTCCAATCATAGCCACACAAAGTGTTTAATGAGTACACAACACTTCCTGTTCAAGTCTAAAATGTTTTTTTTTTTTTTTTAATGTCTCCAATACTTCTCTGGATTCTGATTCTGCTGTCAGGCTTCAGCATTCAAAAAATAGTAAAGTCATGAGATTGATATTTTGCAGATTCACTAAAGATGAACCTCTTACTATCGCTTACTTCTAATACTGGACTGCTTTCCTCATCTTATTCCAATGACTTAAAATGTGCCATGCACCGACGTGGGCTATCACTCAGATGAGTGGTTCTGTCATTCAAGGATACTCAAGGAATAAGTGAAGGAACATTCTTTTCAGTTCTTTGGAGAACGTCCTTACCTTTGGGGGATATCTTTCACCATTATATGGTTTTCTCAAGAAGAGATGAACATGAATGGAAACTAATAATGTGTAGCACTTAAAAGCAGTTGTAACATTATGTAACATTGTGTTAAGTGAGCAACAGAGAGATTCCTTGCAGCGAGCGAAGCTTTTTCCTTTACGGTATTTGTTCATGTACACTTTCAAGTCCTTTTGGCAGTTACGCAATTGCCTTTTGAAAAAGTGAGGCTACATCACCATTAACAAAGAGTTTGGATATAGAAGATGTTAAAGGATAAAGTTTGACTTTGTTAAAAAGCAGGGTTAGTTCTAACATAAAAAAAATAGACTTAGGGAAAACATATTGACGATCTCTCTAAGGTTTCATTTTCTTCAGAATATACGTATTTAAGTAAGTTCACAAAATATACTGTTAATGGTGACCAAAGGGTCTGATTGTGGTCAATTTCTATGCTTGGTCAAATAATTTCTATGAAAGCTCCAAAGGACTATATATTAATTTTATTTGGAAAGAGTACCACAGAAAAAGAAAGATCAGAGCAAACAACCAGTTGAAATTGATGTTTCCTTCATCACCAAAAAAGGCAATACATTTCAGCAGCTTCAGTCCATCTTTCTCCATGCAGAGTTGGTACGTCCCCACAGTTGTCTCAAAGCAGTGTCGTGCCAATAAGGGCGCCACTTTCAGTGGAAGTAAATGCAACGCAGGCACAACAAGCTGGTGCTGGCACATCAGTAAACAGATCGGAGTGACAATTTGATCAGATTCAAGACAGAAATTTCCCCATATCTTAACTTCAGTGATGCTTAACTGCACCCAGCTTAAGTTCAGCAGTGAATAGAGAGAAGAGAGAGGGATGCAGGTGGTGGAGAAGTGGTGCAAGACATGTTAGAAAAGATTAGAAGGAGGTGACTAAAAAGGAGGACATGACAAGAAGTTGGGCCAGAGGACAAGGAGAAACGAAGACTGTTTGTCTGTTTCAGAGCAGTTCATTTATGCCTCTAGGTCTTTCTGACTTTGACCTTGGGCAGCAAAGGACAATCATATCTGGTGCCAGCACAACACAAGAGACTGAAAGAGAGAGTGGGCGAGTGGGTGCGGCGCTGACCGAAGCACATCTCTGGAGGAAATTGCTCCCACCCAGGAGAGCCACTGTGCTGCCAAAAGCATTAACTTCCAATATTTTTGCACAGCATAACATTTTGGCAAACAAGGACTGCTGATGTTCAGTCCTCTCTGTTACCTTCTCTGTCACCATGAAACCAAAACACCTTGACACATACTTTACTATGATGCACAATTGATCACCATACTGCAAAAATAAGGGAAAAAAGTCCATTTAATTTTATTTACCTCATTTACATGTGCATACCTATATTTTATTCATAATTTAATTTAATACTTATTTTTAAACATTGAGTGTGTGTGTGTGTGTGTGTGTGGTGTGTGTGTGTGTGTGTGTGTGTGTGTGTGTGTGTGTGTGTGTGTGAATAACATGTTTAACAAAAGGCCATGGCAGCTAGCAGCTCCATTCATATCTAACAATATCATATTAAACTTACTGGGCATTTCATTACATCTCATACAAGAATTGCAAGAATGTGCTGCGGCAGTATCAAACCCTGAGTTTTCTTCTCCCTGCTCTCTTATCCTGGAGTCTTTTCGTCCCCTCTCATTTCGTTTAGAGTACTTGTTTTTCTCTTAAATTAGTAAAGAAGAAGACTATTGATTCTGCAGAGAATAAAAGTTTTCAAAAAGATATAGAAGGAGAGTGAAAAAACAATTCTGTTCCAGGAGAGGTGTGACAATTATCATAAATTCACCATTTCACTGGAAATGTATGAATCCAACACAGAATAATTCCCAACCGTGTCTGTCTGAAGTCTGAAGGAAATTAGTAATTTAATAAAAACCATGGCATTGACAGTACTTATCGTGAGTCTGACACGTCATCCCTCAAACCAGGAATGCTTCCTCTCAAACATGGCAGTGCGGGTGTGCTCATCAAGAATTAATGACGCCTTTCAGACAGAAACTTAACAAGCCATACTTATCAAGAATCTCAGAGTACAACTCCTATTGCTCAGAGGGCTCTGGCTTTCAAATTATGATGAATGAGCTGCTTAAAAGCACCTGATGAGTCACCGCAGATTGAATAAGCTTGTACAGTGTAGAAATGCAACGTGACCAGTGTGATATTTCCAGGAGAGGAGAATCCTTCCCAGAAATATGGAGCTTGGATCAGTGCACAAACTACATTTTCCTTTTAGCAGATTCAGAAGGTGAAATGAATCGAGACTCTCAGTGTTGTGCGGTGGTCCACAGCTTTCTGAAGGTTTCTAGACTGGGTCAGTCTCTGTCTGTGTGCCTGTGCAATGAACGGCAGGGAACAGTCACCGTAAAAACTGAACCTGAACAGTGTCAGTGATTTTCTCATCTCATTGCATTTACTTGACAAATTTCTGTGTGTTTTCTTTCTGTTTTTCATGGTGATATTTTTCTATTTTTCATAGTAATTATTTTCTGTTTTTGTGGTATTGTTTTCTGGTTTTTTGTGGACGTTTATTTCTGGTTTTTGTGTGTGTGTGTGGTGGGGGGGGGGGCTCTGCAAAGTCCCTAAGGTGCCTGCGTGAAGTCGATAACAACGATAACGATAACACCATCTATGACTTAAAGACAGGAGTATCTTCCAGTGTCCTCAGGCCCAAAACAAAGTAAACCTGGATAAAACTAAACAAGCGGGTCATGTCTGCTTCCATTATATTGAGCTCTGAAGAAAGGAATAATGTTGCTCTTAAGTTAAATACTCGGTAATGGAGAAAAACCCCGAAAAACAGGAAAAAAAATACTCAATAAAGCAGGTTATACTACCGTACTATAGTAATTATTTACCATTTAATGTAATGTACAATGATTAAGGCATGTTGGCTCACCAGAAGTTGACCAGGAAAGGATGTTCCAGGTTCTGCATGATCTGGAGCTCTTTCAGAACATTCCTCACCTCGTTCCGTTCCACACACTTCAGCTTGTTCATGTATTTCATGGCGTACATCTTCTTTGTGTCTTTCTTCTGAACAATGCAAACCTGAGAAGATCACAAAAGAGGGACACTCCTTCAGAGTTGTTGTCGACACTTCCAAGATGTTTTGCTTGTGTATCCATCGTTATGATGACTCTTCCATTAGTTCTGCAGGTTGAATGCCTAATGATGATGGATATGTTTGGAGGAAGTTGACAGAGGGGTTGTAGCTTGAAGAAGCCATTCGTTTTCGTGGCACATCCATAGAAAAACTTATGGATAAAACATTGGCTTTGCCACAGGTCTGTAATCTCTAAATGTTGAGTATTTCACCAACTGTGGGGAGCTTGTGCCAAGAAATGTTCTTATCAATAGATTTCTCATAATGTACAACGGCGACACATGCCAAAGTATTCAGGTGGGACTCCCATTTTTTACAGTTTTCTGTTATTTATTTATTCTAATCTGTCTACTATGAAAAATGATACGGATCGATTATTTTACTTTAACTTATGCTACATAAAATGACTATAAATGGTTATTCAATCGTTAGTTAAAAAAATTCAAAGACATCGTTAATAAACGTATTCATCTCTCTCTCTCTTTTCCAAACACTAAAATTTGTGAGAGTATGTCAGTAGTTAGTCAGTAGTAGTGCTTAACACTTAATAAGACTCAAATGCAATTAACACCCAACAATCGGTCATTTTGTGTACATATCACCTTCAAGTGATTAGTGGGGTCTGAACATAGTATTTTCATCACGCATCAGCGTAAATATACCGTATCTATATGAAGCTGCGGCTGTTTGAGCTGTTAGCGACATTAAGCCCGTGATTACTGCTATCTAAGAGAGTGATCTGTGAACCAGCTGGCACAGTTAATCAGCCAAACCCAGATCACATCTCTGCTCCCGTTGAGCAGCTTGCCATCCACTGTGATTAGACTGCTTATCTGTTGTTGGACAGAATGTTGACGCTGTGTACGTCTGTGCTGTGTGTGTGTACACAAGTGTGTGAGTGTGCACGCGCTCCACTATATGTGTTCGCATGTACTGTAATCGCTCATGTGGATTAGTTCGTGCTATAGGGCTTAAAAAACAAGCTGGAACAGGACTGCTATCACCTCCGATTAGTTTCTGTGGAGCTGTTAGTCAGCTGAGCAAAATAAGCAGGAAGATATTATTTGATAAATCCATTCCTGTTTCTTTAAATTCCCGAATATCGAACCTGCAAATGACTAACCCTAATATATTCAGTGTTATAGCATGTTTGTCATATAGTTTTAGTATCGTGTTGCCCTTCTTGTGACGGATACAGACATTCCCCAGCAATTCCCGTGCTGTGATTCAGAATGGTCATGTTTATGTGTTATAGGTTTTACTTCAGTGTAAGTGCAATTAGTCTAAAACTAGACTTACCTTCCCAAAGCTTCCTTTTCCTATTGCTCTCAGGATCTGAAAGTTGTCAAAATTAACTGCAGAAAGGAAAGAAGAGCAGAGATATTATTATTATTATTATTTAAATTTAACCCCCCTGTTCCACGGCAAGCTCTTCTCACCTAAGCCTGTTTATTACACTGATGCTCTTCCTCGTCCTTCACAACAAATGCTACCTTCGTAAAACAGAAAAAGTGACAAAAGTGACTCCCATTGAACACACATTTCACAGGTAAGTGTGATTTTATTTTTCTCCATCACAAACAAAACCTGAATTGAACTCACTTGCTCATCCATTTACCAGCAACCTATGTCACCATTTGAACCAGATGGCGGTGTTTGTTTTTTTGCTGCCATGACAACCTGGAGAGATTTTCCCTCAAGATGGAACATCTGCTGCCCACTTATACTCATCTGACCATTCAGAAGATATATATGCAACCTTTGTTCATACAAAAAATGTGTATGATGGACACATGAGGGAAGAGTGCACACAGACACACACACACCCCACACACACACACTCACAGTCGATCTATTCAGTGTGACAGTTAATGTTATGCTCTGTTAGTCACATATCGCTTGCACTTCCTCCTCTCTCGCTCGGCCTGTGTTGAAGTGTTTACACAACTTAATGTCCTTTGATAGAGACCATATGAATCCTGCTTTCTGCTGCTCAAAACACACACACACACACACACACACACACACACACCACACACACACACACACACACACATATATACAGCTTGTCAGAAGCAAGATGCCGATAAACAGGGTCATTTTTCCTGCCAAGCTACATTGAAATTCTTCTCTGATGAGTTTTTCAGATTGACAGCTTCAGGCCAGAACAGATGAGATGGTCCTCTGTGATCACAGACAGGAAGCGAGGCAGGTCTACCTCTTTGTGGAGGTATGGATGGTCATATTCTAGCAGCCGATCTCTGAAAGGTTTAATGTGCTGTATTAAATGATGGACACATGGGAAATAGAGTGTGTGATGATGGAAATCTACATGATGGGAATTGACACATATGACAGCATTTTCATGGCTTGAACTAAGTGTGGAAATGATCCAGCTGAGGAACTGGTGCAGGTCAATCTGCATTTGACTGACACATGCTGATCAGTTTGGAATTAAGTTATCATGCTTGTTCAGATTCAGGTCTCACATGTACGTGAGTATGACACCAGTGGTTCAGGATAAAACACCACATGACTGAAACCATGTCCATATGGATACAGAACCAGAAGTATTTTAAAACGTTTTTTTTAATGATCCATATAAACTTCAAACTGTCCAAACTGTGAAGTGTCTTGAAGTGATTACCTTCTCATCCTAATGCGTAACTTTGTGTTACGCAGCAGTGAAGCCTTTCTTTTTCTTGTGGAGTTCTTTCCCACCTAGATACTCTGAGTTCACGTTTCAGTCATTGGCCTGTACAGTCATTAGCCAGGTGGAGCTGCTTGTTGAACTGCATGGTGAAGGATATCTGGGCTACAGTGTGAAGTGGATGACAGGGAGTTGTCCTAGGTTCTTCATTTAGACATATTTCAGACATATATTTGTTAATAAGAAAAATTATAATGTCATATCAGATGTTAACATGCTACAACTGAGAGCTGGAGGCCACTTTATGCCGTTGAAGCTGAAGTGTTAGTGTCTTTCTTTTTAAATGTTTTTCTTGAGTGTAAAACTTAATGTCAGTTCTTCAACTAATGTCTCACACAGGCTCTGTCTGTGTCTTTCTTTCCTCCTGTCATTTTGTATCTCATGCTGAAACATGTGACTCACTTGAAGAAGCCTCTAATCAGCACTCACACTGTTGCTCTGACAACTGACACCGACCGACCCCATGGGTCCACCAGCCTGATCAGCAGTAAACGGGGTCTGTCCATTTACTCCATTAACTCCATTTTCTAGTTACACACAGTGGGAAAGTGATGTGGCACGATGGGGACGGGCATACCCACTGTCAGAGGAGATAAATACGTCTTCATCCACACACCTCGGTTTCGGTGAGAACAGTGTGCACTTAGTCACACGGAAAAATGTATGAATTGATTTTTCTGTCAACTCACTGCTCAACGTTTCATACAAAATGATGTTAATACATCTGCATCCATGACGTCAGTCCACATGATCTGTGCTAGTGGTGACCCTTCCCAATCCTGAGGTGGACAGTGAAGACACAATCTGATTTATTCATGCTCAACAGCTTGATTCAAACCCAACCTGCAGTAAAATACATGGAAATGAAAACATTAAAAACAGCAACATATCAGGAGATGCAACAGTTTCTATGCCAGCATTGTATTTTCATTTGTTTTTTCTTCAGTGTATTTGTCAGTATTTTTCCTAGGATGGCAACAACCATGTCAGGCAACAGGCAAATATACGACACTTCTTCTGTTTTATATTTCATCTCTTGACAAATTCCCTCTATTTTCTCCGTCTGTTACTTCAATGAGCTCTCTTCACCTTTCATCCTTTTCCATGCCTCGCTGTCTCAATCATACTCTGAGGGTTCTGTGTATCTTGGCATTGAGGGAATACAATCGCCACACTGCAATTTTGTGCAATAGTAAGTCAAGAGAATCCCGTCTGGTTACTCCAACCTCAGAAGGAGAGCCCTGCCCGTCTCTGACGCGCATTTCATCACCTATGGGATTAGTTTGTTTCCCCCGTGAGCGTGACTCCTAATTCAAAGTGATGTGCCTGTGTTTATTACGCCCTCGGTGAAAGCACACCACACTGTTTTCTGGGAGAAGTCACAGAAGGTGCACCATTGCATTAATGTAGTTCAGGAAAGGCCTGTTATGAGTGACATTTCCGGAACAGCACACAGGGTTAACCTTGAATAATGATTTCCTCTTTGATAAAGGTTGCCTCAGGTAAAAAAAGAGAAAGCCACAGATTTCATTAGAGGGTGTCATGTAGTCTAGGGTCTGGGTACACAAAACAAAACAAAACAAAAAAATAGTTAGTATAACCAACCAAGTTGGTCTATTTACTGTATGCTAATAAACAAACATGAAATAAAATAATACATATTATCATTTATTTTCACAATATATTTTAACCTGAAGCAAGATATTGCATCTTTGGTTTGCTGCTGCAACTTTAGGCAGTGAAAGAAATATCACTGAGCAGTGAGGAAAGCCCTGGGAAAGCCACGTCCCTTTGGACTAATTCAGTGACTCATGTAAGACTGCTTTACTTGAAGTCCTTGGAGCGCTGCCAAAGTAGAATTAATTTCAGCGATCCTGATCAATAAATTCACGTTGTATAGCCCACTCCAGTCACAAAGAAAAAGGGAAATAAATTCACACTAAGACATTTGCCGGCGTGACTAATTAAAACGTTGCCCTTGGTGACATTTCATAGCCCGATCAAACTAAAGACAAAAAAAAGAGAGATGAGCTTTGTGTGTTCTGATGGGGTAAATTCAGTCACAATGTATGTACATGATGTCAAAGAGTCTACTTTTACCTCATTCTCATTTAAATACCCTTTTATATACTCGTTTATATTGGCTTGTATATATTGTGTATTACATGCTAACTTAGAGTTGTTACTTAGATGTTTAAACCCATAAATATTGCATGTTTACTACTACTACTACCACTATCTCTAATAATGCCGTATGTTACCCCACTGTGGGACAATAAAGGCTTATTTTTCATTTCTTCTCTAAAACTTAATTTGCTGAACAAATGATAAGTGAGAGTCAACCCACATAACCAATAATTTGGATAAAAGATATGTTGTACTTCGTTTTTCCATTTAATCACAGACCTTCCTTTGTGTGGAAAATTAGACTCAACATTGGCAATCTATTCTTTTGTCTTTGATATCTGTATCTCATATTAAAATAATATACAGTGTCGTGATCATATTCAAAGGCAAGGTCACTCTAGGACTGCACAAGAAGAGAGATTTCTCTGTTCCCCCTTGGAGAAAAGGTTTACTGAGCACTCAGTGCAAGTGAGCTCAGGCTTGTCAAGTTATAATAACATGAAAATTAAACTGCCTCCATGTTTACCTTTGCAGGAAGAAAGCCACAAAGAGACACAAAGTAAAGGCCAATGTAATACTCACTCTCATCTGTATCGTCAGTGACTGGAGACTTGCTGGACTGTCCGAGCCCCATGGCTGCTCCTGGTTCAGGTTCTCCTGTTCGGCTCCTTTAGCTCAGCTCAGCTGGAACAGCTCTCCCTCAGAGACGTGCTCATTGCCCGGTCAACAACAGCCCCTCACGCACACACGCACACACGCACACACACACACACACACACCCTCCTGATGCACACATACAACAGCGGCTGGCTCAGTGTCACTGTCTTGAACAGGTCTTCCTCTTAACCTGCCACTTTGACATCGACACACATCTTTGCACACACGGGCCCGACGACTACTGGGTTAGATCCCTGTCTGTGTTTGGATGAATGCAGGCATAAGGGCATCTCTTGGAAGCCCACAGGAGGGGTGGATGATGTGGCTGTGACCCTCTGTAGACTGAGAGTCGAACCTGTGAGGGGAGGCAGGAAAATATGACACCGCCAGAGAGAGAGAGAGAGAGAGAGAGAGAGAGAGAGAGAGAGCCATGATGCCTCTGACACACGTCAGAAAGATTTCATGCTCTGCATCTTTGATCAGCAGAAACTATATAAACATTTACTTGCAAATGACCTGCAGTTGCATCAATGGAACTCATATTAGCAGAAACGTGAGGAAAACAGTCAGTTTGATCAACTGGTGTGTTGATCTGATCTGAGCACGCTACGCTAGCAACAGGGACAAGATATGGAAACACATTTCATGTCACGCTGAAACCAACACTACACTGTGCATGTTTACTACCTTCTGGCATAACTGCGTCCCACCCCGAAAAAAAAAAAGAGAGACAACACGTTCTCCCGCTTCGCTCTGAACCTCCGAATATCCCACACACAGATGTTTCCAAATGGTGCTGTGTAACAGACATACACCGCTAAGGAAAGCTATTTGTCTACTTGTGCCTCTCTCTGTCTACGTGCCCTGTTGTTCTCTTTGTTTCACTTATGGTCGAGGCAGGAGACCATCCACGTGTAGCCTTGGATCTCCCCAAGGAGGTTTCTGAGCCTGTACAAAGGTACTTTCTCTATGCCTCTGTTGCCAAGAGCTGCTCACGTAAATGTTGTTTGCTGAGCGCCAAGAGAAAACTGTTGTGAATTGGTGCTGCACAAAATTGACTTGACTATTCCTAAACAGACGTCTGTCAATACATCTACCACATCTACCAGGACTTCACTCACAGCAGCTGAATCCCCTCCATGTACTCACATGGAGGGGATTCATGAGATATACTGCAACCAGCCAGCAGGGGGCAGCCAGCCGTCAATCTACACTAATACGCTACTTTGGACAAACTTTGTAATTCAATTGAAGGAGCTTTGACTAGTGTATGTATATGATAATCACGCAAATATATATAGGGAAAGATGGCAATCAATGATTCGCTGTGGCAACCCCTGAAGAGGGACAAAGCCGAAAGGAGGAGAAGAAGATAGAAGATGTAGACACACACACACACACACACACACAACCTCTCAAAAGTTTGGGGTCACATAGAAATGTCCTCCTTTTTGAAAGAAAAGCTTTTTTTTTCTTCCAATGATGACAACCTTAAATGAACCAGACTCATCTAGACATTTGGTAAATGACTATTCTAAGCTGTGAACATCGGATTTTAATGGAATATCTACCTACACCTACAGAGGTCGTTTCCACCAACCATCACTCCTGTGTGCTAATGCTACATTTTGGTAGCTAATCATGTTAAAAGGTGAATGGTGATTAGAAAATCTTTGTGAACACATGAAAACTGTTGATTAGAGAAGCTACAAAACTGGAATTGTCTGGATGACCCCAACCGTTTGAACGGTAGTGTATATATACAGTATATATATCATTCATAGTTTTTACTGACACAGAGCTCACATTATATTTACTGTGATGACGCTCAAACTATGGATTCCTCATTTGCTGACATTGTACACACACTCTGTACACTCAGCCTCCCCCCTTCAGGACGTCACTTTCTACGAGTGATCATTATTATTTTGGTCTTACAAAAAAAACGTCACACCAGGAATGGTCCGTTCAACTTTTGCCCTCACGAAAAACCTGAATCTGCTTTGAGTCATCGAAAGTTTTTAATACCACATGAAGCTCTTATGACATTCATGTGTCGGTTTGTCCTTTACGACGAACGTGTCCCTGATCTGCATCCGACTTGAGGTGCTGCTGCGGATCCTCTTCGGGGAAATCCTGACATCAATGTCGCCCCCAGAGCTGTTTGATAACGGCTTTGAATGAAATATTTCACAAACTAGTGCGGGGAGCCGCATTGCCGAGCCCTGCAGAGGACACTGCGCTCGGAGCCCCCTTCACTATCGCATCCTGGGGGGGAAACATGCGCTGAATAAAAAGTCTCAACCCCGGCTGCATCCACGCAGGGGCGGCTGTGGCACCTACCTCTGACCGTCTCCTGGAGCATGGGACAATGTCCCGCCCGCTGACGAAAAGAGGAGAGGGGAGCAACAGCTCAGAACATCACACCTGTCCGGTGTTCGGACGACGACGACGACGCGCTGGGACCGAGTACAAATCCCCTTTTCTGTCGGAGCACAGGACTCCACAGAACCAGTGCTCAGGACGAGCAAAGTACTGGGAATGTTGCACAGATGCGCGGCGAATCTCCTCATCGCCTCCTGTGGTGGGCACGCCACCTCCGTGCGTCTGGAGAGGCGCGTTCACACGATGCCAGGCTGCTGTGGTGCACGGTCAGATTGCTGAATATTGAATTAAATGAAATATGAATATTTAACCGTTTAAACTGGAATTATCCATTTTCGGAAGTATTACAGATAGGGAACCTTTCAGACCTGGGTTTTTTTCTGCTCTCCCCCGTGTCTGTGTGGGTTCTCTCCGGGTACTCCGGCTTCCACCCACCTCCAACAGCATACTGAGGTTAACTGGTGACTCTAAACTGCCCGTAGGTGTGAACGTGTGCCTGAATGGTTGTTTTTTGTTCATGTGGTCCCCGATGAGATGGCAACTGTCCAGGGTTGACAACTGGGATCAGCTCCAGTACAACCGCGACCTGAAACCGGAGCAAGCAGAGGATAAGGAAGAAATGACCACAGTTTAATATCTAAACTCACGGTAGTAAATAATAATGTGAATGAATTTGAGCCTCATGACCCCGCCGGGGTCTTCTTTTTGGTCTGATCATAATTGAGCACATTTTATAGATTAAAACCAAGCAGGACCCTTCCCTCTGCTTGATGCTCTAATGAGAGGTTAACATCAACTTCCCAGGCAGTACTGTGATCGCTCTGAGGTCAGAAGTCACGGTCATGTAAAGAACAATGGCTCTCAGTGCTGATATTGTGTAGCTAAGTTGCTGAGCTAAGCAGATGATGGACATGTTCAAGGCCCACAATGATGGACAGGATCCTTATGAATGAGCTGAGCCATCTGCCGGAAAAATGGATGCCCATACAGCCATTTAATGTGTCTCTGGGGGTGTTACAGTCTGTGCTGACCTTCATCTTCATCTCAGCTGAGCACCAGTGAAAATCCTGAATCTAAAGGCAACACTAGGTTGACTTTCTCACTGTGTGATTAACATATGTTTGAAAGTAGAAAAGAACCCCCCTTGATGTTATTGCTATTATCAACCATGTGACCGTCAGAATGCTTTGGATTGTTTATGTATTGTTTATTTCTTACCACCCAGTGTTTCATCATACACTTATACATCATCTGGTGCAGCTATTAACTAACAGTAAAACACATCGACCCATTTACCTGCTCACCTCTGGACTCTGTTAATGGACCCTGTCGAGGTTGTGGGGGAGAACAGCTGATTGGTGAGACTGCGAGGATGAGACATGTGCTCACAGCACCCACTGGACGATTGTATTGGTCACGCCAAGACACACTTAGTGTCGGCCATTCATCTTTGTACGGAGAGATATTACAGCCCTCACACTCCAAACGCAGTTAGAGGAGCCTCACGTACAAGCAGGTCATCTCCTACGGGCCATTTTGCTGCTTCAGGAAGTAGTTCCCTCTTTTAGAGGACAGCAGTGATAGCAGTGACACTTAACAGGCAAAGTGGGCCAGAGTTTTATACAAATCAGTTGAGATGTGCGAAATATCATCAATGAAGCAGGATTGTAACAATAAATATAAGGATAGACAGAGGCAAAAGTAAGTGTGTGAAGTTAGCGCCATCAAGTGGGGAGAAGTGATATCACAAAAAATCATTTGTAACAAGACAGTATTTTATTGAAGGCGACTGGTTCACGTCTCACATTTATCATCAGTAGTTTGTTTTGCAGTGTCACCACAAATATAAATGAAAAGATAAATGATAAAATGATAAATGCCTCATTATTATCACACGGGTTTGGTTTTTTTTACTCAGCAGCTGTGTCCTATACTTTATTTTGGACTTAGTTTTCAGAATAGTGTTTGTATTATTATTATTCTCATTCCATATTATTGTTCTTTTTTGTTTTGGACTTTTTGCCGTAATCATTCTAAAGAGTAGCAAGTTTAATGTCCTTTACTCATCATTACTCGTTGTGAGATTTTGGCTTAATTACTTTTGTTTATTTGGTTATACATCATATTTTACATTGGAAGGTAAAATACATTAAATAAAGCTACTGGAAACACATGATGGTGATGTGAGACGAGGAAGGACCTCCATTACAGGTTATTGCCCTTTAATGGATTTATGATTTATGATCAGCAATTATGGTAAGAAAATTATATAAACTTACTTAAATAAACTTAAAACATTAGGTTAATTTCATCTCAGCAGACCTCCACCAGCTGCCCAATAGGTTGAAATGTCGTTGAGTAGAATACGCCACTAGAGGGCATCAGCTAATCGCTTCTGTGGGAAGAGCCAGGCGACCAGGAAAAGTCTTTGACAAATACAGGATAAATTCAAATTTTTCCCGTTCAAACAAGTCTTCAAATAATATGACATTCATATTAGAAGCGTAATAGGACGTTGTAATACATTTTGCAGAGATCCTCTCCTGAAATGACTTCATTCTTGTTATTTTGGTAGGAGAGAGTAGGAACAAGGATTTTTGTTTTCAGTGAAGTTAACCCTGTTATTTGAGTTTAAAGAGGTTTTTTCAATAATTAGAATGATCAGTGTGTGTTAATATTAAAATATTACTTGTAAATAATAACACGTTTCACATTTTTGAGGTTTGTCCTAGTGAGTCAGACCCACAAAAGAACTCCTGAAACATTTGAACGCACCATTATTGTGAAAAAGAACAGCTGCCACAGGACGGTGTGGATGGATGGACAGTATGTGGGTGTTCAGCATTCATGAAAAAAGATCCTGAACACAATTCACCCTCGGTGGCACAGCCACACGACCCGCCCAGTTCCAACCCGGACATGAAGTCCTCAACACCCGTCAACGCCAGATGACGACAACTGTTTTTTTGAAAAGAAACTACATTTCCATGACGGCGGTGGGAGGGTCGTTGAAAATCAAGGTGGGGCCTTGAAGCAACAAGTTGCGGCTGCAGACGAGTCCGGCTGCAGGTGGTGGAACACGCCTCCAGCCTCCTCACGCATCTAGTTAACGCTAACGTGACATGATTGCACCTTTCCGAGTCTTCCGAGCCCTTCGACCCGACATGGACGGAGTAAAATAACTTATATCTCGTTCTTTGCTGTTCCACAAGACGCAGAAAGTGTAGATTTTGTGCCGGGCGAGCTGCGCGCATCTGCGTGCGTAAAAGCTTGTCTTGTGTGGAGATCCGAGCTTTTTTTTTTTTTTTAATTATTAGTACATTATTTGTATCTCTCTCTTTAGCCAGCAATGGCTCTCGCCAGGTTCAGCAAAATACTTCGTCTGCCCACTATTGAAATAAAGAAGAAGGTTAAGCAGTACGAGCACGTTCATCGGGACGTCAATCCGAACGACGAATGGGAAATAATTGGCGAACTGGGCGATGGCGCGTTTGGAAAAGTCTACAAGGTGAGTAGGACAAAGTGGCTGATGGTCGACGTGTTGCTTCTTTTTTTTGGTCACACTTACCTGCTGTCGCTTTAAATGTCTTCCAGACAGCATCTGTCTGTCTGCAAGCGCAAACTAACCTGTAATTTCTCTACATGATTGAAGATGCTAAATTAAAAACGACTTTTATTGAAGCCCACACACCGTGCGCATTGGCACACGTCTGTTCCCCTGAAGCTGATCCACCACGTTACCGTAATATTTGGATTGGTGCAACCTAATGTGCCGCTGTGAGGATTTAATTGGGGAAGTGTTGAAAGATTGTGTTGTTGGTACATGTCAAGTGCTACTGACTCATTTCCTCCCTCTGAGATACACTTCATCCTGTGTATTATTATTGAGCAATTTTCAAGTTTGTCACCTAAGTGCCTCAGAATCACAGGAGACCCAGTGAGACTCCTGAGATCTATCTGTCTAGTTAGTTGAGATCCTCTCATGAGCTTCTCAATTCCTGTTAACAAGTGAGTGAAACCACGATTTCAAACTGGTGCACCAACACTGGTGCACCAACACGTCCAACATGATGGAGACTATAGCTGTGCTTCATTTCATCAAGACAGAAGGCAACAGTGGTGGTCGTGATGACTGTTTAAATATGACAGTGAAACAAAGTGGCATAAATGTTTTTCCGTGCAGAAAATTCACCAGGAATAAATACAGGATCGATCAAATCAGACCACTTTCCATTAACATAAGTATAATCAGGCCTCTGTCATCCTGCTGCTGCCTCTCCTTCAGTGTGAGCTGAGCGGGTGGGACAGTGAAAGCACTCTTCATTACTTCCAACCTCAGCAGCAGTGTTGGCTCAGAGGAGCAGCTGAATATGGATGTTTGCTTGTCAGTTCCCTCTGTGTCCCTTTTCGCCCAACAGAGCACAGTGGAAGTCTTTGACACCTTAGGGGCCTCAGTGGAAGAAGTGATGCCTTCTTAGAGCTGAACAGAAAATGCAGTCTTTGCACCAGGACTCCACCTTATTTAGGTATTTTGCTTTGACTGGGTACAGTGCGTCGTTCAAAAATGGAACGAGAGGGTGGGATGTCCAATGTTACTAATTTTTGCTTGAAACAGGCAACTTGTGAGTAGTTAAAACAGTAAAATCCTTTTCTTATGAATTAAACATAGTTCTATAATGTGTCTCACCCAAATGTCAAACCACTGCTGTTTGCTCTGTGTTGAGTGCATTGGAGGAGGAGGACTCCAAACCTGCAGCTGTCAGATGGAGGCAGATGATGATGATGGTCGAGAGAGGAAATGGTGGGACGGCATCAGGGGATGACTTCCTACTCACAACTCTCAGACCTGAGAATAATCAGGTCATATGTAGGAGGCCTGAAGTGGTGGAGTTTTTCCATCTGTCACTAGCTGCTGCTTCAGCCTGATAAAGTGCTGTGTTCGGTTGCTGTGGTGTGCAACAGAGAAGAGGTCCACATTGTTACCTACGCCAAGGACGATATGTTTTTGCCAGCGTTTATCTGTTTGTCTGTTAGCAAAATAACTCCAAATTAGCAAAATAATGCTGATAACGGCAATGGCACTACCGACATTTAATCAGATGAGTAAATGGTGGTGTTCTGGAACCATCTAGATACAGGAATGTTACTCATTGTGAGATAGGACCATTTTCAGCATATGGATATAAAACTCCACAATAGCAGCTGTGGACTGTGGTGCAGTGGGTGGCACATCTGCCTGTTGACTCAAAGTATGGGGGCTCGAGCCCATCCAGGCCTGAAGGCGTGTTTTTGTTTTACTGTTGAAATTAAAAACTAGAGCTCAAAGGTCATGGTTTGTGTAACAAGGTGGCTAATGATTTTTTTTCTATTTGACTATTAGTGACAAAGGCATGTTTTGACGATCAATTAATTTATTAGAATAAAATATAGATATATTGAGTGGAAATTAGCTGCTAGGTGGAGGTCTGCGCTCTCTGAGTGTTTTAATTTTTGCCATGTATACTATTTTGTTACCTGTGGAGAGTACAGAGTGCTCCTGTCAGAGCGACTCTCTAAAGGTTAACGGTCCCATCGGGGGAATAACAGAATAACTCTCGCCTGAGGAGGAGTGGTTGGTGCAAATCAGAGAGAGAGAGAGAGAGAAGCAAGTGGGAGAAGATGAATGAATGAATGTGTATTATGTTGGATTCTCTTTAATGTAAAAACAATCATTCTGATGACGTTCAGTCGAGTTGATAAAATGACACACCCCAAATATAGATATTAATCATGATTCTTCATTCACCCCTAATATTTGATTCCCTATCCTCACCTTAACCTCTGAACTTTCATTCATAGATCCACTCATGTTTTGTTTGTGTGTGTGTGTGCATACATAAACGTATTGTGGTAAGCTGAAGCATGAAACTTAGGAGTTGTATGGTTCCGCTCACTAATTAATGGGCCACGTGCCGCTGAGCACGTTGGCCTGCTGCTACAGCTGAAATGTTTCCATGGACACACGCGGGCTGTAATGTTACACTCTGCCCAAAAACAAAACAGCACATCGTTGGAGTCTCTGTGATGCAAAAGGTGGTTGTTGGCTGGTTGGATGTTTAACATTGTTGTTTGACACATTATGTAGCACAATGGCACAAGGACAATATAATGGAATCAAAAACAACAACAACAACCAATATTTCCAGTTGTTTAGTATTTTCTCAAGGTTATTTCACGCATTTTCCATATGTATGTATGTTCCATTTCCATATGTATCACCTTCCCTGGTCAAATGCAGTCTCCTGTGCCTGTTATCAGAGGCATTGCCAGGAAAATCCCTGCTTCCGCACCGTTGATAACAAAACAATGACTTTGAGGACTCTTGAAAGGAGACAATCAGAAAAAGTACTCAGAAGGGAAATTACTTATAAACAAGAAAAAAATGAAGCAAAGGTACATGCATCAGGGCCAATGTGGTTTGTAAAGATTAACAGGTATATTGTATGATTGTGGATGAGCACTAGTGTCCCACTTGAAATGGTCTGGGAACGAATGAAGGGAACATACAGATTGTTACGTTTAAAGTGTCTGCTCAATACAAAGGAAGTTTTTCCATAAAAACAGGTCCAATTGTCAGATTCACCATTTGTCCAAAGTTGCATATTAAATTTCCTTTTTTAGTGTTTGGATGGTGCTAATCAGGCAGTCAGCTGGAAGTAGTGGCAGCACTGCAGTGTTTGTTTCACAATTAGCGAGGTTAACCTGACTGCATCCACAGCAATCAGTCAGACGGTGGTATCAACAGATACTACACAGAAGAAGTGTTGTGGCAATGAACCATCCCGACAAACAAAATGTTATGTCCTGACAGACAATTTTGCTTATTAAAGAAAGTGAAGTGACCAAGTTAAGCAAATGTAAAACTCAATGTCAATTTTAGTACCTCAGGACACAAAACACTGTTGTGAATTGCAGTCTGGAGTATGAACCATGAACTGTGTGTGGTTTTGTCGAGGGAGTAAAGAAGTTGGCAAGTGAGAGCAGTTTGATGGAAGGTTGTAAAAGGAAAGTGAATTGGAGGGTTGGATAGTCACCGCTTAGCAGTAAGAGGAGGACATAGTCTGTCTCTCGATTGACTCACTGCTCAACTTACACAGAGAAAAAGCTTGTGAAAAAATCACTTCAGACATGGTTTTCATTGATAAAGAGAAACATGGCAGGTTGTGAGCGTGGATGGAACCTTCCTCTTTGCTGAAGTTCACCACAAAAAACATGCCGTTGTCTTATTTGAGAGTATTGCAAAGAAAGTTTCTGTGGCTTCAGTGAGGCCGTCGACAGTACTGCTGGTCGTCCTGTGTCTTATCTGAAGGACCAGCTGGGACCATTATCACTGATAAGAAACCTGCTCGGTAGGGCGTAGACTCGTCACACTTGGAGTCCCTCTCGTCGTGACGTGACGACATTGGAACAGCCTCTACCGGTACGTGTGTACTATGTTCACAAGTATATTGATAGTCCCTTGAGATCTGCCATCTCGTTTTCAAGGGGATCCAACGTGACGCGACAATAAATGATTACATACAAACAATAAACACATATACAGTACAAACACACCAATAGACATTTAGATGCACAAATGAAAGCATATACAACACAACAACACAAACAGAGTAATAGACATTTACCTTTATGTAAGTGGAGTGACAGAGAAGGACTGCAGCTCTGCTATTGATTATATTGAGTATTTGGTTTAATTATATAATTGGTAATCGAATAATTGAATGAAAATACTTTTCATACTTTTTCATACTAAGAATAGAAATATAATAAATACACAACAGAATCATAAACCTACTAGCAACCTTTCTTTTAAGTGTTTTACTGATCACATGTCGTCATTAATAACATGTTTCTTTTCTTTTGGGCAAACACTAATGTTAGTGTGTGTCCAAAGTAGACCGCAGACTGGATGTATAAATGGGTGCTTGCGGTTGAGACGCTTTTGCATCGTGGTCGTAATGTTCTGCTAATTATGCTTTTCAGTGAACTTCTGTTTCTCCTGTTTTGTTTTGTAAATCTCTGGGTGTGAGCTAGTTGTCCTGTTCTTCGTTATCATTGTCTTGTTCTTCCTTGTTGTCTTCTTCCTCGCATCTGGTAGTTAAGCATCTTTTTTGGAGAACTGCAAAATGCGTCTCGGTCAAAAGCTTTTTGGACTTGATGATTCTTTCTAATCTAGTCACTTGAGGAATCAATTCAGCTCTAGTATTCTGTTCCTGTGTTACTTCTGGTAGTTTTATATTAAAGTATTTTTCAGAGTGCACTTTCTCTGACAGCTTAACTAGTCATTTACTTTATCACATTACATTTCAGCACACTGTTTGCTGCCTGACTTTCTGTACACCTGACGGAGAGACACACACACACACACACACACACTGTTATACTGGCTGTTGTCATTATGTTGGAGCGTAGAAGGACATTCCTGGCGCATGGGGTGGGTCCCCGGTTTATGACGGGGCAATGGTCTATCATGCACGCGAACCTCCTGAGATTAGCTTAGACAGCAACATACAAGTCAGCATGTGTTATGTTTATTTAACCCAGAGGTGATTGACCCCATGGGGGGGAAGTTCTCTTTTTATTAATTTACTTGAGGTCATCTGGCCCGCCGACGATATATTTAATTAATCCTCATTCCTTTTGAAGTCTCCTTTGTTGCGTTTGCTATTTCCAGGCGTCATGCCATAACCTGAGGGCAAGTTCTGCTGCTCCACACCCCAAAGTTATCGCTGATAATTTAGTACACACAGATGTGGTGGACGCATCATTTTTTGTTGTGTGTGTTTTTTCTGACACAGTGTGTGAATACCACATATGTGTTTACTTAGAGCTACCACACACAGACAGTGTGTTTTCATGCAAACACGGGGGTCAGTAACATATGCTTTTACACACACACACAGCTTTTGTCGAGCAGTAGTGGTTGTGTGTGTCAGTTATGGACATGTGGCCTCCACAGACTGATGAGGACAGATATCTGAATGAACATGGATGACAGATGGAGAGAGTTGATAAGCCGGGATGACAGACAAATTTGAGGGGGCAGAGATGGAGTCATGCAGTGTGACAACGAACCACACCACATGGCAGAGAGGCAAACATGCTCCTGGAGGAGAAGTAAAAACAGGAAAGACACGCGGTGAGATGTGGATGAATCAGCTGCTTATTATGTGACTGATGAATGGATTTGGATTCAAACCCAGTGACTCATTTTAAATCACTTGTTAAGGCTCTTAAAGCACATTTTTATTTTTTATCTTTTTTTTGCTTTTTTTAGGAGCTTTCAGTTCTATATCTCATATTTCAGTTCTACTGTATATTCTATTTTTTCGATCTTACTTACATCCCAGCTATTTTTAATTCCGTAATGTGATGCCACGCCCCCCCAATTTCTGTTCCTCACCACCTTTTATTATTGCTGTTTCTTGTGTTTAGTGTTCATATTGTCTTAATTTTTCATGTCCCTGTTCTTTGTTATGTTATGTTGTTATTATGCTCTTGTGGAAAGTACTTTGTGATCAAATCTGTGATCTGTGTGATTACCTCACTGAAGTGCACTTGATTTGTTTGAATTCTTGAAGCTTTTGTAAGGTTTTTTTACTGTGTGTGTGTGTGTGTATATATACAGTGTATATATATATATATATATATATATATATATATATATATATATATATATATATATATGAATGCAAAGTGCCCAATGAACGTGAACAGGGCCAAGCAGATATCTAGAGGGAGGGACCTGCAAGCCCCTCTAATCTCCATGGAAACCAGCCATAACAAAGCAACAAAGCTGGGTTCTCTGGAGAAGAGTCAGAGTATGTGCAGACTTAGTTAGAAACAGTGGAAACTCTGTTTTGTCCAGCAGCTACTGTAAGGAGTCAAGTGTGCTCCTACGTCTTCACTGCGTGTCTGTCCAGACTGTGGAGAGTGAATCCTCTGGCATCTGCTGTTTTCATCCCCCTCTTTTGTTCCCTTGTGTTAACATATTGAAAATGATGACCTCACCTTTCTGTCAGCTCTTCAGTAATGTTGGCATAACTTTGCTTCACCTCCACGTTAATGTTTCCTTCACTTTGAAACTCTTCATCAGATTTTTTTTAGCATATAATACAGCAGTCAACTTCTCAACAACATGTTACATAATTTAATATCGTACACCTGCAAGATCCAATAAAAGCATAAAGTCAGCAACAGGCTCCACAACAAACAGCATCACGGGCTGAAGGTGTTAAAGACTAATTATCATTACAAGTCATCAGAGGGACAGTGGCAAGCTAAAGGCATCAGTCAAAAGAGAATTTGTGGTTCATTGAGAGACATTCATGACTGATCTTTCCGTTGTCAATTGAACAGACAGATGAGGCCTTCATAACCTGACCTGCACAGTCATCTAAGTTATGTCATACCAACTTGTAGAAGGCACAGAGAGGTGTGTCAGAGTCTTTTCTCTCCATGGTTTGGATGTAGCAGGTCTATGCGCGCACTGACTTAGTTTTGCATACAATACTTGTACGTGCCCTCAGTGACATGAATCCATGGTGATAATTTCTCTCTGTGTCCATTGTGGACGCTCCCACAGCCTTCTGAAGGCCAGAGGCGCATTCCTGAGCCTTGCTCCCACTGAGATGATGTGTGTGTGTTTGGCTGCCCTTGTGAATCTGGGTCGTGGTGTTGGGGCGTGGACTGTTGAATGCTGCACCACATTCGGTTAGTTAACATTAATAAATGTATATATTTTGCAGTGTATGTTGGAGTGTTTGTCACACAGGCATCTTAAAAAATGTCCATTCTGAGTTTGTAACCATGGTAACCACCTATACGCTCTTAGTCGCAAACAAAAAAAACAAGGATTATACTTCCACCGACATAACTTGCACCTACATTTAAGTATTAATAGATGTTGGACGAGAGTGACTATTTTCTGTTCCATCACTACGGTATTAAGCAATTGCAGGCATATTTGCTCAGAAGGATCATTCTGGTATTTTTTTTTTTAAACTGGGCCTTATTTCCTAATATAGTTGATAAATTACCAAAATGATTGTACATGAAATGACTGGTGAGTGACTGGTGGTAAAAATGTCCCGATTGTTTGCCGCTGACAGACGATCATGGTTCATCAGTGTATGATCCCTCACTGGGATGTTACTTGCAGGTTGAGCTCATTCACCCGTGGTGTGTCTCAGAAAGCAGGTTTTGTAAGGTTCTTTTACTGTGTGCGTGCGTGCGTGCGTGCGTGCGTGCGTGCGTGCGTGCGTGCGTGCGTGCGTGCGTGCGTGCGTGCGTGCGTGCGTGCGTGCGTGCGTGCGTGCGTGCGTGCGTGTGTGTGTATAGATATGAGTGAAAAGTGCCCAATGAACGTGAACAAGGCCAAGCAGATATCTGGAGGATATCTAGGATAGGATAGGAAACCTAAAACAGGTTTAGTGAAAACCTTGAGTTTTTTT
>NW_027614176.1:0-29235 GCF_965212315.1 Lampetra planeri
ACTTGTGTTGTCTGCACTAGTTTAGATGAAGTCATAAAAAAGAGAGTACTTCATTTTATACCTAAAGCAGTGTTTGTGTACTTACAACACCCTGCATTCGTACGAATAGATGAATGAATGATGTCAGACACAGTGTCCATCTCCCTGAGGTGTATCCTTCCGGACCAATGAGAACAGCTTGTTCATGCATGGCCATTGTTGAACGAGCGGAAGGACAAATAAAACTGAATCAGAACAAACGAGCTACATATGTGAGGAACATTACCATAGACGCTATGATGGCGCTTATGACTGATGCATCAAAAATGAAATAGACTGTGTTGATCAAAGACCTTTTAGAGGTAATATAACCCATAACTATATGGAAAAAAATCAAGAAACTGAACACCATATTGGGAGAAGACATTTTCTCTGGATTATAATTTATTACTGTATAGCCCAGTGACTGGAAAAAAGTAGAAATATCAGTGTAGACAACCAGGATGTTTTACTTTGAGTCTATGAGGGAATGGAAGGGTCTGTCATGGACAGGTCCTGAGGTTGTTTAGCTGTATGACTTCAGACGTACACTAAATGCTAAACCTTGAAAAGTGACGAGAAAGGTAATTGAATAAATGGAAGCACATTGCATGATGCCATCGGCACTAACCACATGCAACATGTATGCATCTGACCTCTATTACTACATCTGACATCAGGCCCAGAACGCCATGCTGCAACTACCATCCCAAACTCATATGGGTCATGCAAACAGGAATTCAGTGAGATATCCACTGCAAGTGCGCACACACGCACACACACATGCACGCACACACATACGCACACGCACATGCACATGCACACACACAAGCACTCATATAACAAGTGTATGCAAGAACATTTTACAAGATGGTTCATCCAGACATCTCTCACAACACCTTACCCAAGGGAATACACACACATACACACACACACACACATACATACACACACACACACACACACACACACACACACACACACACACACACACACACACACACACACACACACACACACACACACACACACTAGATGCCCACACACATTCTGTGCTATTGAATATTATTATGTCATTACTGCTTCCTGTGGATTTCTGTAGGTTAAGCTATTCCAGTTCATTAAAACCCAAATGCCTGGAAATTAATAACTCCATGCCGAGGAAGAGAAAGATAACAACAACATTTGGAACAACGGGTACAGATAGTAATGACACATGTAAAACCACAGTAACATGACATCCAGGCAAAGTGGAATGTATAGTTATAGTGATAGTGGAAAAGACAAACACAATGTATTTATACTCTGTTTCAAGTTGACAGAAGCAAGAAGCCATCACTCTTTACTGTACCTGCCAGATAACATCAGGATCAAAACAGAATGGAGGAGTGGTGTTCTGTAATCACAAAACATACACCACTTCATCAGCGGACGTACAAACTTCCTACTCTGGCAATATCATTCAGTGACTAAAACATAAGACATCATGAAGCAAAAATGCAGAGAGATATCTCTGCATTGTTGCAGCATATTTCATTTTAACACCCGCTGCCTCCTCATATGTTGAATCCTCCTGGCAAGGATAGTTGTGTGTTTTCTAATTGATACAGTCAGACCTAATTTGCTTCTTTGATACGTTTACAACACCGTGGGCATCCCAGGCTAACACATGTGCAGCTTGTTAATAGGCAGACAAATTACAAAGTATGCGTGAAAAATAGCTGTGGTTTTTCTGTAAAGGAGACACTTTTAGAACAAGCTGAAGGAACACACAAGTGTGTGTGTGCGTGTGTGTGTGTGTGTGTGTGTGTGTGTGTGTGTGTGTGTGTGTGTGTGTGTGTGTGTGTGTGTGTGTGTGTGTGTGTGTGTTGGGGGTGGGGGGGCACAGACACATGTGGAGTCAACTGCATGTTTCACAGCTCCGGAAACTTCAAAGGGCTGAGATGAGAGTGAAAGCTTCCATATGTGACATTTGAAACAAATTGAATAAGTGCTCCACTCTGCATGGGCCAGTGATGGACTTTACTTGAGCATGGCCGCCGTACGGACACTAGGGGTAACAGGTTTCTTACATTATTTCAGGTGTTTTTTTTGTGCATGTTGAACCTGTGCTGCTCCTCACATTGTAGCAGCACTGATAAATAAGGTAGCTCCTGTTTGTTGCAAACCAAACAACTAGACAAAAAACTGCATCAAAGCAAACAAACTACTGTGCTGACAGAGTGCAACATGACATCCAGCAAGGTTTTAAGCTGATCTCCAATGTGTTCAGAAGTAAACATAACATAGTCTCTGCAGCTATACACAGCCCACTGATGAAGGAGAGCATTGATTTATTTGAAGCTGCTCTCAGTCACTCAGTCACTGTAAGTCCTACCTTCATGTCAATGACAGTTTGCAGAGTTCTTGTCTTAGCTGGATCGGCCTGGAGCTGGTTCCGCCGGTGTAGCTCTTGCGGAGGAACCCGGTAAAAATAAGCCTGGCGGCTCATCATCTTGAGTACTTTCTCTATCCTACAGCTTCAGAGCCAACTCAAAAAAATGCTCTGCTTTGGCAGAATCCTGGTTTGATCAGCACGCGAAAACTTCGGCCTGCGGATGACAGCAGGTGCTCTTTCCTCTGCTTTCTCAATCTCTTAGCAGGTGGGGTACACACTCAGGTCTAAATGAATCTAACTATCATATGCTCTCAGTGGACATCTCTCTCTTTCTTACATCTCACTCGTTCCTCTCCTATTCTCTCTCGCAGAGGTCTGTGGCACGCCAAAGCTCTCGCACAGCAACACTTTCAGCCAGCACATGCGCTTCACTTCTTCTATTAATAATTAATGGTAGCTCTGACTAACAAGTATGCCTACACAGTTATTCAAGCCAACGGGCACAGACATACCAAGCCTCACAGTTAACTTGTTGAACTGGGAAAAGTCCATTCAGTAGATGAATGCAAATCAAAGCACTCTAATTTAAGACCTGCGCTTGCTCCTGTTTTCTATTTGTTGCTGTATCTTACTGATATTTCTACCAAGTGGGATGGACAATACCACACAGAGCCAAATATATCTCCTCACTATGTCGTGTGTTATGTCCAATCCTCTGCAGCTCCCCCCTTCATGCCTTTCAGTCATTTGAACTGTCAGAAATATCCTGTTCCTCGTCCACACTGGTCAACACTGTCACTGTTTATGCTGCTGTTGTTTAAACTTTACGCTTTATTCAGTCTTGGTCAATGATCAAACAGTCGACTCCTCAAACATGAGATATAATTCAATCAAACAATATTTAAGAAAACTGATGCATTATACTGCATAACATCATTGGAGAGTGTGCATGAATGAGGTATTACATCAGCATGTTTGAAGGATTCAAGACAGTACACGTATACTGTATATGTTGATATATAGATATGTAGATATAGATTTGGATAGTATTAGTATTAGTACTGCTTTAGTGACAGTGGCCAGAAATGGAGGATTACTGTAACACTGGGAGACTGTATAACTGCTTCGTTTTATGGGAAACGGGCAGTTGTGTGTCTCCTTCAGATAAGGGTTAAAAGCAAAAAATAAAATGCAGCAGAATTCACAAAGTTCGATTAAATTTACCAGCCACAACCAACTGTGGCACACAAAAGACTCCACAAAAAAGAATAGATATGCATGCAAGCACACGCCCACAAACTCTTGTTATGTAACACCTCAGCTTGGTACTGAAATGATCTCCAAGCCGATGCAGATGTAAAGACAGGATGGTGCTTCCAGTGTTCCCCATAGCTCCCAGTTTTCCCAGTGAGCTGAAGTCAAATGAGAAAAGGCACTGATCCTCTTGCTCATGTCAGTTGTGGATAAGCAGGGATTATTTCTGTAAGGGCAGGCCTCCCACAGACCGGCACGCCTACTGCTGCTGCCTCAGTCCTAATCTTCTACTGACCATTTGTGTAATCATGTGCCACTGTGAGCATGGATGTGTCTTTTTGTCAGCTGGGCATGTTTAAAAGTGTATCTGTCTCTCAAAGAGAGCTTGTATGTTAAGTCCTTATCAACACTGTTTACAGTTCTCAAAACTGTTCCGTTCCTCAATGGGGGATACTGACTCATGCGAGAGCAAGCATGTCATCAAAGACCGTCATTTCTGCTCCACATGTGTCAGAGCACTGAGCATATGGAATTAATAGGATCAAAAGTAACACTATCGCAATAAGTGCCGGCATCCTGAGAGAAGGATACGGTCAAAAGGTTCAATTCCACCCTGAAGGCAGTGGTGTCATGTACGCCGTGCACAGATCCTGCACAGACACACATGTAGCTGCACACACACATTCATCAATCGCCATCCCTTCCCCATCATCGAGGGGAAAGAAGGGAAAAAAGGAAACACATTTGCTCGCCACAAATGTGTCCATCCATCAGCACCTCTGGCACAAAGAAGAGCCATCTAAAGAGACAAAGCGTTTTCAGGAATCAAAGACTTGCTGAGGATTGGGAGGGGTGACGAGAAGAGTTTCAGGGGTGTAATTTTGACCCAATAAACTTTTCCGCTCAAACATTCTGGGAGATCAACAGAGCATGGCGGGGTAGAGTTAGGTTTGGTGGGAGTGGTGGGCAGAAGGGAGTACTAGAGAGAGAATGTGTGTGTGTGTGTGTGTGTGTGTGTGTGTGTGTGTGTGTGTGTGTGTGTGTGTGTGTGTGTGTGTGTGTGTGTGTGTGTGTGTGTGTGTGTGTGTGTGTGTGTGTGTGTGTGTGTGTGTTGCTTTGGTAGTGAAGCTAAAAAAAGTAGCCAATAAAGGGTCACAGTGTAAAAAAAACAACAACAAAAAAAGCATTTTGACAATAAACTGTGCCAATGAGTCTAGGGAGGCCAAAACTAACAAACAAACATAGACAGATATATACATACATAACAGTTACAAATAAACAGATGATAAAGGCACTTTTTTCAGCAATGGAGCACTGCAACAGTCCAAATGATGACATCATATACAGCCTCCAAAGCCCTGAGTCAAATCTGCATGACGATGTGTGTGAAAGTACATATGACATCTTCAAGCAAAAATCTTTCTGTGTGTGTGTGTGTGTGTGTGTGTGTGTGTGTGTGTGTGTGTGTGTGTGTGTGTGTGTGTGTGAGCGTGCACCCCTTGGCAGCAGGTCAGGACCAGGCAGGAACAGACCAGCAGTGCAGCTGTTATTATTTGGTCTGCAGGGACCTGGTGGCTGGGGAGAGTCGATTAGGCCCAGATTTATGCCTCTCAGCGTGTGTGTTTCTGCGCGTATGTGCCATCACACATAGCCCCAGGGATGGGGGGGATAGGGGGGTTAATAGTGACAACGGTTGACGGTTGAAGTCTAATAGAACACTGCCACTCTGTGTTTATTAATAGTACTGCAAAAAAATACAATCTCCAACAAACATCATAGATGACATTGTTACTCAAATTATCTACTTCGCACGTGCGCTTAAAGTTGACCAGTTGTATTACCTAAATGGACAAGTGGGAGGGGAAAAAAAGGTGTGCAGGATTGTGCAGCTGAGAGAGTCTGACAACTGAAATGTCGGGAAAAAAAACACACACACATCAGGTGAAGGAGTGATGGAGTGTTGTATGTTCCCACAAACTCCTCATGAGCATACCATCCAGACATAAACACAGACAGCCAGTCCAAGTTACTTCACATCTGGCCGCCAGTACAACCTTGACAGTGAGACTTAAAGGGCTAAACTGTCATTATTTATTGGCCCATATTTAATTCAGTCTTTGTAACACAAATAAAACCAACTTTTTCCCAAATCATTCATACAAAAAGCCCATTAGGGGACATTTAGAACACTCATAAACAGAATTAAATGCACATTTACAGCAAACATTTCTCTACGTAGATATACACAGAAACGAGTATATATGGTCCCAATCCTGCTGTAGTCATATCTGAGCCATGGATATAAAAGAAAGGCAAACTTTAAACATGGACATTTATTATCTAGCTAAATATGCTGGTGCCATTCTGAAGAGATTAAGAGAGCAGTAGTGTCGGATTCCTTCAGAGCTAATCAAAACATCTAAGTGAAGGCAAAAGCAGCGCTGCCGCTGTTGGTGGACCATGACAAGTCTGAGCGTAAGGCAATTAAACAAGGCAAGGACCTTCACAGGAATTAGGTTGTCTCTTAGGTAAACATCTGCCTGAACGCCTTCAGCTAATTTGCATTCACTTCACCATTCACCTGCAGGAAAATAAAGCGAGTGAGAAATGATTCACGTTTGGGTAGTGAAGAGGCCTTCGCAGCAGACGTGTTGACTTATCACAGCAGGTAAGGCACAGGGATCAACACATTCATGACGGCTGAGCTACATTTAAGAGGAGCAGGCTGAGGGCTGATGAATGTTTATTATAAGCTACTAAATTAAAAGTCACAAATACTTAGACATACACAAAGAAACTGCTCACTGTCTTAACTAGTAATTTGTACATGAGCTTAGACAGCCATCACACTCTGATGCTTTCCAACTTTCTCTCTTCTACTCATTTAACAAGTAAACAGCCTTATATGTATACACACACACACACACACCAACTTAATGAAAGAGGTCTGACAGGTTATTTCTTTCCAGTAGTATTTACTTTTAATCGACATATCTGTGATTGTTTCATTTGAGAAGTTCCATATAACAGAAGGGCTGTTAGAGTCAGCAGTGGTCTGAACTCCGGTGCCCTTCTGGTTTTCTTTGGACCAAAGTGTTAAAAATCAACTTCAGCAACTGCAAATAGCAAAACAAATATCCCCTATATATGAACATTAAACATGCTGCTGAAAATCACATTAATTTGCTTTAAAACCTGCCAAAATTAAGAGTGGCACCAAATGCGACACATCAGAGGGTGCAAACGAAAAGCCACACGTATGTACTCGCCTGTATCTCGCTCACACATACCGGACATACACCAACCACACATATATACAAATATCGAAACGTACACACAGATTTCAACGCCACGGTTTTACCTCCCAGGAGGCTGAAAGGTGAAGAGAGGAAAAAAAACGAAAGAAAAACAATCACCTCTCTTTTCAATCAGGGCGGTCAGAGGGCTTTCCCTCATTAATCATACATTAATATTCAGAAAAACACTGCCTGTTTTTCTACCTTAGAAAAACACCTCCCCACACACCTCTCAGCACCAGTCACACACACACACACACACACACACACACACACACACACACACACACACACACAGCCGCAGCACACATACTATGTGTTAAGCTGTCAAGCTGTTAAAAACAGCACGTCACAGAGAGTGTGTGAACAGGTACTCACCTCCTACACACACATCATGTTTAAGTCACAAACACAGGCACGCACACGTGCTCAGCAGTGGCTTCTCATGAAGATGAGCCGAAAGACCCACGCTGCCCTTTGACAAAATCACCCCAGTGACCAGCATGAGTGGATTTCCCATCAGCCACCGGCAGCCCACAGAGGGTGTGTCCTCCCTAGAAATGCTAAGCCGACAGGCCCCAGATGTGCACACACACTCACACACACTCACACACACAACGTAATCATTGTGACTGGACACAACAGACATAGCGGGGGACAAACAGCACATAAAAACAAGAACATGATGACACAAACAATAACAGAGCCATGCGCAGACATTAAACACACTCCCAGTGACAGTGAGGTAGAGAAATCAAGGGCTAAGAAGATTTAGGAGTTAAAAATAAACGAGGCAGAAGGCAGCAGTGAGGAGCACAGGGCAGCGCACTGCTCGTCCTCGTGGCGTTGGATAAAGGCACACCTGTGCAACACCACCACTCACTGGAGGCACGGCACTTGGCATTTATCTGTCAGTGAAGTCTGCACGTTATATGTACACAATAGAAAAGGGTCATATGAGTGTCAGCCATGAAACTGACTGTTTAAAATGTGTCTAGTTGGAGGTCTACTGATGAATATGGGTTTGCTTTGGAGGCCTTTCCCTGCAAAGGAAATGCTTAAAGCCAAATCCTATACCATGCACATGCACGTGCAATATGAGGAACTGCCATATGAGCATACCCAGTAACACACACACACACACACACAAACACACAAACGAACAGAGTCAGATTGTAAAACTGCACGGCTGAGCGCAGGCTTAGCTCCCCATATGTTAATCTGGCCCATTAATAAGACCTGCTGAGCTGCTTTCTGCTTTCACACTCTGCATAACACTCATAGGCACACAAACGCACACATACATGCACATCATTGATTGATAATGTTTTATTATGATTGATATTAATAATATTTTATGTAGGGCGACACGGTGGTGCGGTGGTTAGCACCGTTGCCTCATAGCAAGAAGGTAGAATCTTTCTATGTGGAGTTCGCATGTTCTCCCCGTGTCTGCGCGGGTTCTCTCCGGCTTCCTCCCACCTCCAAAAGCATGCTGAGGTTAATTGGTCACTCTAAATTGTCCGTGCGTGAGTGGTTGGTTGTCTGTCTTTCATGTGGCCCTGCGATGAGCTGGCGACTTATCCAGGGTGTACCCCGCCTTTCGCCCGTTGACAGCTGGGATAGGCTCCAGCACACCCGTAACCGGATTAAGCGGAAGAAAATGAATGAATATTCTATAGTATGATATAGTACATGAATATAACTTTCTCATCATGGTTATTATAGATATATTCATACCAATTGGTGTGCAAATGAAACAAATAACAACACAAATACTCACCTCTCTCACTTGCATATTTTCAAGCTGGGCTTCGGCCTCCTGTGCCACCATAGTAATGATGCCTGTTCTTTGTCCCCGGGCCAAGTGTCCCTGGCTTTCACCTTGGTTCTGAAGCATCTCAAGCAACTTCTGGATGCTCTCATCCCGGGCACCTAGTGTTTGCTTCTGAGAGTTGATTCTCACCTCCATCTCCTCCATGGTTTTCCTCAGCAGCAATAGCTCCTTGGCCTGGCGCTCATGCTCCGATTGCAAGTAAAAGAAATTCTCCTCTGACTGATCCTGAGGAGGAGGTGAGGAAAAGCCGTCACACCCGGGCACCTGGCAAGGGCTGCAGCGGCGGACAAAACTAGCACTGGGCACCACAGCCGGACCTTGACTGGGGCTATAGGGGGGCTGATTCGCGTGCGGCTGCAGAGTGTTCACTGGACTGATTCTCTGTGTGCCTATGGCAGAGTTACAGCCATAACCAGGGCTGTGAATGATGATGTCCGCTTCCTGTTGCCTTGGATTGTAGGTGTTAGCTGGGCTGGCTCGTGGGCTGTTCTTTGGGCCAGGACTGTGCAGATTGCTAGGGCTTTGTCTGGACTGTGGCCAGGGCTGAGTCCCCTCGGTGTTCGTGGTCTGTACGCAGTTCTCTACAGGAGCTGGTGTTGCCTTGCTGGCGTTGTTGCTGCAAGCGACTGGTTCATCTCCCTGTGAACTCTCAACTCTTCCTGAAGCTCCTGAACTGTTAATGGCAGCTGCTAAAATTGAAAGACAAGCACATAACAATGGTTACACACACTAGAAAATGTTTAGTCAAATGTATGAAATAGTGCTTTTGACTTCTTTAAGGTCCATAACACATACGCCGCATAAAGGATGGACAAACCCAAGTTAAAATCCTCAGAGTGATTGTTACCCACTTTAACCAGGAGGGGGGCAACATTTCACTGAAAAGCTATTGAGGTCTGTCAGATATGAGATCTGTTCGGCTTCCAAGCAAAGATTTGGAGTAAACGGGGACAAGATGGGTTAGGGCAAAAGAAAAAGAGTAATAATTCACATAAACAGCTTTTATACTGGTGGTGGTCAGGGGGTGTTTACAAAACACCACATGTTACCAACAGTAATATGTTTGGGCACATACAACTTTGATAAGCACAAGTAGAAGTAGTAGTAGTAGTTGTAGTAGTAGTAGTACAACTAGTACTGAAGTAGTATTCCCCACAGACTGCAGAGTACGTCAGATTTAACATCAAAATACTAGACATGAAATTTTCCTCTGACTTTCTGGCTGCACCGCTCGAGTCCAGAGGGTAGACAGAGTTGTGGGAGGAAGGCGAGGGCGAACACGGATAATCGATGCAACAAACTTGCAATGAATATCAAGTCAGAGTGGGTGGACAATCTTTCACTCAAACACACACCACAATACAAATACATATGTATGTAAGTTACACACACACACTTACACACACATGCAAACAGATGGCGAGGGGGCCGGCTGATCACTGCAGCAGAGAGACAAGGTGACATTGTCAATGGTAATTATAAAGTTCTGTGAGGTGGAGAAGAAAAAACATCCAAACATGAAGGCAATGAAAGGATGTTTGGAGACAACAGATGACATATTCTGTCTTTTTGTCAAAGGTAACATGTTTGCTCAGTGTTTTATTGTTCTGGAAGACAGAGACAGAAAAGACTGATCGATCAAAAGATGATCGATCAATAGCATCACAATCACAGAGTGTCTGTCTGAAGTGTGCTAAGCTTGGTGATTCTGAATTTTGTGCCTCAAGCTGCAGTACATTAGTGAAAAGGTCAAAACCTTCTGAAACTGGGCACGTCTGAAGTCTGTTTCACCTTTGGTCATACATAAACTCTGCAGGAACATTGCAGATGGTGTTAATTAAAATGCATGAGAATGCTCAAGGACAGCTGATAAAGCTGATAAATATTCATTTACTTTGCTGTTTGGACAGATGGACACATGCAGCATCTTTGACAAAGTGTGAGATCTTTTATGACTCTTTCTGTATGGATGGATTTTCAGCTGTAGATTTTTAAGTGAATTCTATAAAGCCATTTTCAATTATTTACGTTAATAGAAGAGACACATCCTTTTCTGTTTAATTTCTAGATACTTTTGTGCTAGCAGTCATTATAAATGTGTGAGTAGTGAAGGCTTGTGTGTGACAATGACAAAACAAAATGAGAAGTTATATGTCATTGCATTATATTTACAGCTAATGAAGCCTTTAAAAACAACATTTAATCACTTCAAACTCACATTATAGTTTGTTTAATGGGTCAAACAGCAAAAAAAGATAGCCTCCTTGTATGTTTGAAGTTAGCATACAAGACTTATAACAGATATCTGTACAACCAATAGCTGTACGACCGATAGTTGTACAAATGTTTCAATACTACGGACACTTGAATTGAATCAACTTGTGTGTATGTTTTTATGTTATTGTTCATGAGTCTTGAGTGTATTTTTCTTTATTTGTCTTAAAAATTAAGACTGCTGGTCTACAATGTAACAATATAGAGTTCTGTTGAGATGATGATGATTAAATTAAAAATTAAATGATTATGATTAATTATGATGATTAAATTAAAAATTACACTTTGAGGAATTATTAAATGAAGAAAACGATAGGGAACGTAGGAATGAGGAGCCAGAAATGATTAGGAAGGAGGTTGATCAGATTAGAAAGGATGAAGTCAGGAAAGCTTTAAAAAGGATGAAGAGTGGCAAGGCAGTTGGTCCAGATGACATACCAGTGGAGGTATGGAAGTGCTTAGGGGAAGTGTCGGTAGATTTTCTGACTAGGTTGTTGAACAAAATATTAGACAGTAACAAGATGCCTGATGAGTGGAGGAAGAGTGTTCTGGTACCAATTTATAAGAAGGGTGATGTACACAGTTGTAGTAACTACAGAGGGATAAAGTTGATGAGCCATACCATGAAGGTTTGGGAAAGAGTAGTTGAAGCCAGGTTGAGACAGGAAGTGGAGATTTGTGAACAGCAGTATGGTTTCATGCCTAGAAAGAGCACCACAGATGCAATATTTGCACTGAGGATGCTGATGGAGAAGTACAGAGAAGGTAGGAAGGAGCTGCATTGTGTTTTTGTAGATTTAGAGAAGGCATATGACAGGGTGCCAAGAGAGGAATTGTGGTTTTGTATGAGGAAGTCAGGAGTGTCAGAGAAGTATGTTGGCTTGGTGCAGGACATGTATGAAGGTAGTAGAACAGTGGTGAGATGTGCTGTTGGAAGGACAGAAGACTTCAAGGTAGAGGTAGGACTGCATCAAGGATCGGCCCTGAGCCCCTTCTTGTTTGCTTTGGTTCTGGATAGGTTGACAGATGAGGTCAGACAGGAGTCTCCCTGGACTATGATGTTTGCAGATGACATTGTGATCTGTAGTGAGAGTAGGCAGCAGTTGGAAGAGAACCTAGAAAGGTGGAGGTTTGCTCTAAGAGAGAAGAGGAATGAAGGTCAGTCGTAGCAAGACAGAGTATATGTGCATAAATGAAAGGGAGACCAGTGGAAAAGTGAGGTTACAGGGAGCAGAGGTGGTGAAGGTGCAGGAGTTTAAGTACTTAGGATCAACAGTGCAGAGTAGTGGAGACTGTGGAAGAGAAGTGAAGAATAGGGTGCAGGCAGGGTGGAACAGCTGGAGAAAAGTGTCAGGAGTGATTTGTGATAGAAGAGTCTCAGCTAAGGTGAAGGGAAAGGTTTACAGGACTGTGGTTAGACCAGCTATGATGTATGGTCTAGAGACACTAGCAATAGGCAGAAGACAGGAGGCAGAGCTGGAGGTGGCAGAGTTAAAGATGCTGAGATTCTCTTTAGGAGTGACCAGGATGGACAGGATTAGGAATGAGGTCATCAGAGGGACAACACAGACAGGAAGGTTAGGAGAAAAAGCTAGAGAGGCTAGATTGAGATGGTTTGGACATGTGCAGAGGAGGGACAGTGGATACATTGGTAGGAGAATGTTAGAGATGGAGTTGGAGGTAGGAGACAGAGAGGAAGGCCAAAGAGGAGGTTTATAGATGCAGTGAGGGAGGACATGGAGGTAGTTGGAGTCAGAGTAGAGGATACAGACAACAGGGAAAGATGGAAATCGATGATTCGCTGTGGCAACCCCTGAAGAGGGACACAGCCGAAAGGAGAAGAAGAAGAAGAAGAAGTTGAGATGATGATGATGATAAATATTTATTTTCCGAAATATCATAGAGAATCAACTTTACAACTACTTTGTTTTTTTAAGTCACACAAACATGTGTATGTCTGTGTGGGTGTCCTCACGCACGCTGTATGACAATTAAATGGCGAAAGCTATAAATACAAATGCAGAGGTGGCTCCTTGGTTACAAAAGAGATAGAAGTCATGAAGAGACGAGATATGAATAAACACTTTGCACACAAGGAAGAGCAGCATGACTACACCAGATGCATGATGATGGGCATCAGGATCACCAGAGAAGGAGCCTATCTACAGCAGCTGTGCAGTGAGACAGACAGATGGACAAACACCTCAGACAGAGCAGGAGGCAGCAGGAGGAGGTGGCTCAGAGCTGACAGGTCACTATCCCTTCAGGAAAAGCTATGAGCTTTTTGAGAACCTGGCAAACACTTTGACTGGCTGCCACTGAGGCATGTTCCCATGGAAACACAGTCACAGACGCATATTACACAGAAGCCTTCCTATGAAACCTTGAAGACAGTAGGAACAGAAACAATGTGAGGTATTCGCAGATGACTCAAAAATCAGATTTAAATGTTCTGGCAAGATGAAGGTTGAATACAGTATGTAATGCAGTAAATAGATGTACTGCTACATTCAAAGGAAATACAGCTATTTTGTTTGTCTTCTCACCTGAGTGTCTTCTTGATTTGTTCTGTAGTGATCCTTCAAAACTGAAGTCCTCACTGCCTCCTCGCGCCTAACTCCCTTGTCTCTCTTCACATCTGGACTCCAGAAGTTGACGTTATTCATGCCGGGGCCTGTCCTCCCATCTCTCCCTCCATCTAGTTCTCTCCTCAAGGTGTCATTCTCCCTCCGCAGCTCCCGAAGCTGAGCCTGGAGGTCATATGAGGAAGCCTCTCCATGACCGGATGACTCTGATGCCTGTGGATGTCTCCCAGATTGGCGTCGCAGACTAGATGTCCCTAGAGGTCCCTGTGTGGCCTGGTCTCCCATAGTGGTTGGATAAGTGGTGCAGCCCAGAGGATGTGATGTTTGGGCTGCTGCCCATACCTGCTGTCTGACCACCATAGGAGGAGCGACTGGTGCTCCTGCCCAGCGTCATGGTGCCTTTGGGGTAACCACCTGAGGGTTCCAAGGAATCCTGCTCGCAGGGGTACATGGTACCTGAAGTAGCATAAGCAGCACTCAAGGACTGGATGTTTTCCATAGACAGTGTTTTACCCCCTGGAGCTGTTGCTGAACCTCGGGCTGCTGCTTTCTCTGCTACTCTAACAGATTTGATCTTTGACCCTTGCTGTGACCCTGTACCTTGACTTCTAACCAACGTTGACCCTGGTGTGGGCAAACCTCCCGACACAGAACCAGGTTCTAGCCCTGAGCGGGAGCCTGGTGCTGAACTTACAGCCTGTTTGCCTTTTCCCTTTTTAGGAGCTCTTGAAAAGCGTGACTGAGCTGTGCTACTATCAGTGTGTGCACTGCTCTTGGAGCCAGCAGAAAGCTTGCTCTGCGTTGGCTTGGCTCGAATATTTAAAGGCATTTTTGGCAAGTACTGTATAGGACACTGTTTAAGTGGATGAGAAGGTTAAGAGGAAAGGCCACCTCTTGGCCTTTCACGTTTCACCTGTCCATCACTGATTATTTGGGGCTGGAGGCTAAGTCTTCTTTAGTCCTATTAGAAGACAGTGGCATTGACTACTCGCCAAGGGACTCCCAGATATACAGGCCAGACATCTCTTGGTTGCAGCTGCACGGCTGGACATCGTGGATTCTAGACAAATCAGAGTAAGACAAAACACTGAAAAAAAATTGTCAAATAACAGTGAATGAAAACAACACACGCAACCTCTCTAATAAACGAGATTTGGAATCGACCAATGAACAAAAGGATTGTTGAAATCATCACTGTCTGTTCGAAGAATAGACACCGAAGCCACTTTTCCATACATTACCATTTTCAACATTCAAGACGAGAGTAACAAGGTCAATGCAGAACCATAGACAGCTCCGTTCAGAACCATGGACAGCTCCGTTCAGAACCAGACAGAGTATTGTCATTAGATGTGTCTGATGGCAGAGGAAGTTGGAAGACTGTAGTTGTTATTGCCTACCATCCTTACCTGCATAATTCATCATGCTACCTTATGGCTGTAGACATACTGTCGACTTTAGGTAAATGAAATATGTGATTTGGAAATATATTTGGAAAATAGGAATTGTAGGAGTGTGCATAAGACACAGAGGGACACATGGATAATAGTAATGTAATACAACACCAACATGTTGTTCCTAATAGTTAGCAAAATTCAAACATCTAAATTAGACATAGGATTTATTGGATTTATGCACAATTCAAGTGGGTAAATCATGTCCACAGGTAATCTAAATGAATATCCAGTCCAGGACAGACTAGATACTGGAGGCTGTCTGCAATTCAGAGGCAAATCCGAAATCATAATCCCTCCTCTAATCCCAGAGGATTGGATACTGGTGGTCACTGCACAGGATACAACTAAGAGATTGGTTAAATCTGCTTGTCAGTCATACCATAGCCGTCAATCCGCCATCCATCATTGTTTGAGACAATGAATCTAGCTTCATGTGCCATCTGATAAATCATACCGTGTATAGACTCGGTACGTACGTGAATCTCTGGACTTTAAAACATCTGTAAACCGTTAACGTTTTGTCGTTTTATATATATCTATAGACCTCTTTTCCAACACTAACCCACCGGACGGAACTTGCGTCAAAGAAATGTTGATGGTCAGTCTGAGCAAGTACAACTACACAGCAAGAGACCAAACAAGTCTCACTTCACCTGGAGCTCCTCCTCTGACTTCTACAGCCAGCTGTTGGCGCGACGCAGAGGAGATGCAGCTGGAGACAGCAAACGGGTTGGATTGGAGGATGTGACCACGACTTCAAGACTCCAACAGGCTGCCGGTATAAAAACTATCAAAATCCGCTGTATTCCGTAAAACCTCGGCTCTGCATGTGGTCGAACTCTACTACGACCACAGCATGAAGGATTAGTTTTTTGCTCGTATGCGCACGGCGACATGAGTTGTCTCTCTTACATAATAGTTAATCTGCAGCACGTACTGAAAGCAAACAGTTTGCATTTGTTGAAAAGAAGTCACCGTTGAAAAAGAGAGAAAGAAGGAAAAGTCCCGATGTTTAGCGCTGCCTTACCGGACAGGCGCCTCTCCATCCCCGGTGAGTCCCGCACGTCGCCGGTCCGACCTCAGCGCAGCTCCATGACCTCATCCGCTCAGCTGTCTCGTGACCTGCCTGTCCTGCGTGCCATCGGCTGCGCGTGGGTGCGCGCTCCCCAGCTGGCGCGGGCGTGTATGACGCTGCGTGGGGGAGCAATGACGGTGACGAGGTTCGAGGATTTCTTCATTTCACACAGCTGCCACCACCACCCCTCTGTCTCTCTCTCTCTCTCTCTCTCTCTCTCACACACACACACACACACACACACACACACACACACACACACACACACACACACACACACACACACTTTGACTGCCATGACTTCAGTCTCTTACAAAGACCCCAATCTTGTAGTAGTAGTAATACTAATAATATATCATATAATAACAATATATTAATAACAATATACACTAATAATAATAATAATAATAATAATAATAATAATAATAATAATAATAATAATAATAATAATAATAATAATTTCCCATAAAGCTAATAGGAAGATGTGCAGAAACTGGTCATTTTCCAACTGTTCTTGCCTTTTAGATAAGTCTCTGTCAGTATCGTTTCCTCTCGTCACTCAAACAGAAGTGAAAAACGGACTTTGAGAGATACATGAAAGTACAAAACACAATCATTTATTTCCCACATGATCAGAATCTAAATGAAAGATCAATTTTTCTGTACACTAATTATTCCTCTCACAACCTTGAGTCTGAGCCAAAGAAGTAAAATGAACAAAAAAAAACTAGAGGGAGTACAATGTAAAACCTAAAAACTGAATGTTACAATACCACATCTTTCAACATGATGATTTAACAGAGTATCTGCATTTTGACTAAACAACACATTTCAGCATTAATACAAGTATGTTCAGAAACATTCATTCCCAGACGATTTTAGCCAGAAAATGATTATTATAAAAAACTTTCACTCATGTTGTTGTCATAGGATTTGAGGTTATCCGATGACAGTGCCATTCTAACTTGATTCCAGAATAGAGGCTGGGCCCTTGGATTTCGCGGCCAGGACAATACAGACTTTCTGCACAACCTTTTCCTCAGCTGAAGGTATTTCAATTTGGGAAACAGTTCGTCCAAAAGGACCAGGACAGCTACATCCACCTGTGGGGCAGGATCAGACGAAGGAATTTGTGGTGTGAAAACTCTGAAAAAAGTTGACAGAAATGCCTTCAAATAAATTTCATTCACCTTCTCATCCAGAAGTCGCTGCTGCACCATGAAGAAAGTCTGTCGGATCACACCATTCACGGTCTCACCACTGGACAGCACAAAGATCGTCTTTCCACTCTTGTAGACAGCATTGTGTAGGTTATCAATGTGTGACAGTCCAGGAATCCAGTCCCTCTCCTCCAAACAGAGACAAAACCTCCTGTGGCCCAAAGTCTCCAGATGGACAATCAACTCATTGTAGACCCAGTCTCTCACCGCTTGTTTACTGGAGTCAAAAACCACAAAAGCATCATAGCAATGTTGCAAATCCCTACCAGCAAGTTGGGAGTATCCTTTATGTCCAGCCCAAAGCACCTGTAAGGTGTACCACAAATCCCAACCGTAGAGATGCTTCAGAAGAGGCAGTATGGTGAAAGTCACTGCAATGAAGGAGGTGGCCAGGAAAGCGAAGCTACCGTAAATATCCTGGCAAGAGCGCGGGTCCATGGACAATATACTCTGCCCTGTTGGGATTCTGGGTACTGACAGTGTATATGTGTGCTTAGATAAGGGATCTGTACCGGAGTAGAGCGCAGGAAGTCTGCAAACCAGGATGTACCACAATCACATTTAAAAGGGTTGGCATGCAAGGTGAGACTCTGAAGCGCACTGCCTTTTTTAAACGGGGCTGGGAGGAACTGGTGGTTTAACTCTTTAATCTGATTATGGCTGAGAAAGAGGTATCGCAGTGATTCTGCACTTTCAAAGAACCCCTCAGGAATAAAAGTAATGCGATTGTGACCGAGATTCAGAAGAGAAAAATTGGTTCCAAAACATAGGCCTTTGTGAGGTAAAATAACTGAGGAAGTTTTCGCTCAGGTCCAGGTGACGTAAATTGTTGAGTGCACAGATGTTTTGCCATGGAAAATAGTTGAGAAGATTGTCACTGATCCGGAGGGACTCGATGCTTTCTGGGAGATTACACAGCACCTCTGGTGATATGGATTTTAGGTTGTTGTTGGAGATGTCCCAGGTAGATGAGGCTTGTTAGGTTTTTGAAAAACCTAGTGTATTTGTTGTTATCAGCCTCCCACATAATGTCCAGGTTATTTCCATGGAAGTATAAGTATTTCAAAGAGCTGCTCATCAGCATTTGATCAATCCGCATTCCGATGCCATTGTTTGCCAAACTTAGGACCTCTAGGTTTGTCAAGTTCTTCAGGAACTCAAAGCTATGGCCCATGCCCCTCATCTTAAAGTGGAAACTCATTGTTTCGCATGTCTAATACCTTCAGCGTGGTTCTGAGCTCAATGAAAGCCTCTCTGCGATAAAGATCGATTCTATTGTAAGCCAAATTTAGAAAAACTAACTTTTTCATGCCTGCAAACACTCCACTTGTTAATGTCTGGCTCATGTAATTAAAGGAAAGATCTAAACAAACAACATTTTCCATACCTGTAAACACGACCTCCTTCAGAGACATGATGTCATTTTGAGACAGGTTGATTGTCAGTTTCTGTCGGCAAAAATAAGTTTTAAAGTCTGATATTGTTGGAAATAGTGGCACATGGTCCTCAAAAGTTTCATCTGATTTGTTGGTTTCCCAGATCTCACTTCGGGACGTCAGGTCTCGATCTGTGGGAATAATCAACTGGTCATCCAAATCATGCAGATTCTGGAGCTGACATCTTTGCTGTGGCAAAGGCCCAGATGACGTACTCCAACAGCATGGAAGGAAATTTAACATGTTTTGAGACAAGTCAAAGTAGACCAGAGAGGGTATCTGCTCCAAAGCTGTCAACTCAAAACTGCTGATGAAGTTCATTCTCATTTCTAGGATCTGTAGATTCTGAAGTTGAGACAAAACATCCAGGCTGTCTCTGGAGAGCGTATGGAAGAAGTTACCACTCAGCAGAAGATATTGCAGACCAGTTATGTTGCTAATATATGGTGAGAGTACGAGTTCTTTAAATGTTAGTAGTGGCTCGTAGTTGTAGATTAAACTCATCCAAGTGAGGCCTTTCAGCTCTGAGAAGAAAGTCCCATTACGTATGGCATATGCCAGGAGATTGTCAGAGAGGTCCAATCTCTTTAAACTCTTCAGAGGTTGAAAAAGTCCCTCTGGAAATGTTTTTAGAGAGTTTCCCCTTAAACTCAGGTAGCTGATGGAACTATTGATAGCATAGAATGACTTTGGATGGAGGAATAACGGGTGATTGTGTGGGCAAGGAAAGCAGGGTCTGGCAGCATGGTCACAGCGCTGGCAGTTCCATTCTAAATTCAAATTCTTAAGTCTTGTAAGACCAGCAAAGGCTCCTTCTTTGATTTCTGTAATTGTATTCTCCCTTAAATCCAGGCTCTCTAGTGACGGCGGCAACCCTTCAGGAACAGCTGTTAGATTATTGTACCCTAAAGTGAGATTTCTGAGTTTAGGCAGCTGTCTGAAAACAGTCTCACTGATGTAAAAAGTCTGGTTGCAGGGGTTTGCATAGAAGCAGTTTCTGGTGAGAAAGAGCTGTTCCAGATGTGGAGTCTGTAGAGGTTGGATAATGTGGAAGATGCGGTTATTTTGTAGATCAAGAACAAGCAGGCTTTCAGGTAACCAGGGTATAGAGTCAAGACTGTTTCCTGACAGATAGAGAACTTGAAGCTTTTGAAGGCTCCTGAAGGCATAGAAGTGGATCTCCATTTTACAAGAGTGGTCCTTGAAACCTCTTAGGCGACCCGGCTGACAATTACTCATCACTTTCAGAGTGTGAAGGTTTGGGACACCTGAGAAAGCGTGCTGCTCCACTTGCTGTATTTAGTCCAACTGAGATTGATTGACTTGACGGTGCTTGACTTGATGAAGGGGACACGGTTGAGGGGTCGGTCAGAGCAATCGATCATCGTGACGTTCTCGTCAGTGTCACATGGGAAGAATTTGGTATTTATGGTCGTCGCTAATGGAAGAAGCTGACAGAGGATGAGGATAATTTTAAAAAAACCCTGAAAAAGATACACAAGTTGAATCACTCGTTTGGTGCATCTGGCATAACACGCCACTACCAATATTTTCAGAATCACTTAAAGTAACATTCCTTCGACTATATAACGTATAATAACAATCTCACTTCAATCTGTTATATTTTATTACTTACTGATTAATCTAACTGATCTTTTTCTGCATCCCCTTTGTTTTCCACATTTTAACCTTAATGTTTCTAAAGCTTGACGAGATTCTATGAAAAGTGCTGTGTCAGCGGTTATATTGTCCATGAAGCATATTCTAATAGTGAAGGATTTAACAAATTACACTGTACGTACCATTGCTGGTATTGCAGGTGAATTGATGAGGCGCTCTGATGCATCTGTCTGATGAATCAAACTAAACTATTATGTGAAGCGAAACCTGATCAATGCAGAAGTGAAATCATGTTACAGCAGTGAGATACAAATCATGTGATCCATCACAACTCAATATATGAGGAAGGGGAATTCAATGACACACTATGAAAAAAAAAAAAAAGAAACTGCCTTCATAACATAATAAATATATATAAATATTATTTTAATTTAAATAAAATGTGGTGTGTGTGTGTCTGTGTATATATATATATATATATATAGTAACACTCATAGTAACACTAGAGAGAAATGTTTCTTCCATTTTGAATGACTTCCTTTCAGTGTCCACAACAGAAATAGAATTAAATGAGTAATATCACACATCACATTTCAATATTTACATATATTCACATATGCCTAGATTTGTCCGACAATTTCAAGTCACTTTATTAAATGTATTTTCTGTTTAAAAAAATACAGCAAAGCAGAAAACACTGATTAAATGATGTTTCTTTATTAATAGAACCTCAGACGACTCGCACACTGGAAAGCTGATGATTTTTAGTGTATGTAGTGCAAAAATACAAGTATCAGTAAATATTTGTGAGAATTCACAATTGCCTTTAAATCAAACTGAGTTAGATATCGTTCAAACTATTCAAATCAACCAACCATCCACTTTTTGGAAGAATCATGGCCAAAGATAGAACACACGTAAAGCACGGCCAGTATTCTTGCTACAGAGCACTTTGGCATGGACCTCACACTGTCCTGAAACCAGGACGAGAACACCTTTCACACACAGTAGTATCCCCATATCTTTTGTTCGTATGAACAACAGCTTTAGCATACAGCCATGTATCTGTCAGTAGCACCATCACGGATACAAATGTTGAGTTAGCCACAGAGCGATGTTCATAAAGCCATCCGACTCAGCATCCACCTTCGAGAGTGAGTGGTTGTTCCCCGGGTACCAGAGCAAACTAAACAACACCATCAGAGTGTTAGTGAATGAATAATAAATGTGCTGACATGCTGTACATACAGTACACGCTGCTTACCGGACTGGGACCTGCTTTGCTTTCAGGGCTCTGTAATATTCAATGCCCTGTTTGTTGGGCACACGCTTGTCATCTTCCCCCAGTGTGAGCAACACTGGTGTCTTTACCTAAATGACATTATATTCATACGTCAGCTAGTAATAATTTACTCACACACACAGTAAAGACACTCATACCTGTGCGATGTATTTGATTGGGGACTTGTCCAACATCTGTTCCCACACAGCAGTTTCAGGGAGACACTCTGTACTGTAGTCAAAACCAGCCTCGACCATGCACCTGCAAACACCAGAAACAACGAAAAAGAGGAAAGATCACATCTCTAAAACGCCTTTTTCCCCTGTCGTGTCTGTAAGTCTTCCTGAGCACTTTCTTTAGTGACAGTGACGGGAACAGGGGCCTTTTATCCAAACCACTTACATACAGCTGTCACAGCGGCATGTGTACCACAGATACCAAAGATATGTTATCAGAAAATCGCCCAGACAGCTGGTGGGGGTATGTGTGTGCCAGGATGTACCAGTCTGGGATGTCTGTGCTCCCAATCATAGAGGCCAGATTGATGACAGGGTTGCGGGCCACACAGGCCTTGTAGAACTCTGGATACTGGCCGATCAGATGACAGGACAGGAAACCACCGTGGGAGCCCCCAGCAACTGCCACTTTCTGCGAGTCAAACTCACCACCTTTGAGAACACTCTCAACGGCAAACTGGTGGAAGGAAAAGGAAACCATTAAGACACCGTGAGAATTAGTAAATTAAATGGCAAAAATCAAACAGAGCTTTTGTTGTAATGACTCCCCACAACTAAATCCACAAACTAATGCATGGTCATAAGAAAGATTTCATTATAAATATTTCCAGTATTTCACGCTACTTAAATTCATGATAAAAAGTAGCTGTAAACACTGTTTTTACTTGAACATCTTTCACATCCTGGGTGCCAACATTGCCAGGCAATGAGAGGATGTTGTCCTGGCCGTACCCAAGAGAGCCACGATAGTTCACTGAAAAACAATCAAGAAAACAAAGCATCGGCATCAGTTATTGGTTTGTTTACTTGAGATATTGCAAACCTGGAGTGGAATAACAATTACCCAGTAATATAGCAAAGCCCATCCTGCAGAGCACAGAGGAAGACAACAGCCAGTCAGCTACAATCACAGAGTGAGGACCCCCTACATCAAAAGACAAACAGCATTAATATTAAAATAAACTGAACTACCAGTTTTCTGGAAAAGAAGGTGGTGTATAGAAGAAAGAAGGTGCAGCAAACTTGATCTGGATAATATGAAACATCTTCCCACGGAGAACATTATTGTCACAGGAACAAATGACTCATTGATGTTGTTCGAAAAATATATGTAAGTGACAAATCTATCGAATCTACGTTTAAATGTTTCCACACATACGTTTAAGAACAAAGAAAAAAGAACCAACCATGCGGAGTCACAACAAGAGGCAGCTTCACACCATCCTTCACCTCTTTTGGTTTAATCAGCAAAGCTTCAAAATCCAGGCCAGCTAGAACACACACGCACATTAGTCTCACTAAGATGACATTTGGCCAGGTTAGTTTTAAATATGTGGAGCTTTTATTACAGACAATCTGATTGCCATAAATGTGCTGATTCAACTGATGTCAATGTTCTCTGCAGAGTGACTGAGGTCTATCTAAGCTACATGAGTTTTTGTTTAGGAAAACCAAACAACGTGACCACTATGAACAGAAGAAACAGTAGAAAGGAAAACAGAAACTTGATTTTCATTGTACATAGAACAGATACTGCAGTTAAACCTCTAACCAGAGGTGCAAAAAGCATCATGTACAATTGTGTAGAGAACATGAACGGAAAAAGTCTTTGCAGTACAATAATGAATGATGATGTAGTGATGGGAATTCCGGCTCTTTTTAGAGAACCGGCTCTTTTGGTTAGGCTCCCTAAAAAGAGCCGGCTCTTTCGGCTCCCAAACGGCTCTTCAGAGTTTTTTGTTGCTTTAATCGATATATTACCAATAATACTACACTACTAATACTAATAATAATAATAATAATGTAACATTATGCACAAAATGAATGAATAATTAATAATAAAAATATATTATACTACTATATTATAATAGCCTTTATTTTTTCACTCTACTGAATGATGCCGTTGACACTGCAGCAGCAGCAGGAGCAGCAGCAACAGTTACAGATGACACACTGGCACCTTCATTAATACCAGGTTCAATTGGTCGCTTCTCCAGTGGAGCTGCTGGGTGGACAGTTCTCAGGTGCCTGTGGAGGTTGTTGGTTGAGCCGGCTCTATGTGATATTTTGGTCTTGCAGACAATGCATTCTGATTTGGAGCCATCAATATAATTAAAATGAGTCAAAATATGGCTCCTTTTCCTGCTTTGACTTATTTCTTTTTTACTTTCTTTCTTTTTTCTTTTTGTCCTCCGTGTTGCACTCTCTCTCCTCTCTTGACCTGTTCGTGTGCCAGGCTGCCGCCCCTCCCTCCTCTGCTCAGCGCACTAAGCAGCGCAGACACAGAGACGGCACCACGCATATTGACCAATCACGTGCGTCTTCAAGAAAAAAAAAGCGCCTCGAAGGGAGCCGGCTCCTGATTGGTGGGGAGCCGGCTCCCGTCGTTCACCTCAAAGAGCCGGCCCATAGAGCCGTTGCGTTCGCGAACGACACATCACTAGTAAAATGAATATAAAATAAAATGTGGTTTTATATGTGTATTTGTATATATTGTGTATGTTATATATAGTCTATGTACAATATGTACTTCAGTTCCTATCTCAGTGTTATTAAGGTGCCGACTTTTCATTCTTACGGTATTGACTGTTTTCTTGCTCTGGTGGAGGGGTGAAAGTCAAGATCTGCCAATCAATGTCTGGCAATGTCTGTGAGTCCTCCAGAGTAACCCAAACCATGTCCTCCTGAGAATCCCTGGGTGGAAGGAACCCCACTCTCTGCACACAGAAAAGACACACTGTTGACAGGTTCCTACAACCAATTATTTATTGTGAATAAAAGAAAATGCCTTTAACACTTAAATAAGGGTAATTTGTAATCGCCTCTGTGAACCTACCAGGCTTGGAGGGCGGCTTGGAGAGGAGCAGCTGACCACCATCAGATCTCTCTCTATGGTCAGCAAACACCAGTTACCGATGTCAGACTCTACAAAAAAACAGAGCATCATTTCACTCAAAGCTTGACCTCAAAGAAGACCCACAACATAAGCATGGAGAACAAATAAGCCATGGGGGACCTGAGCATTAGCAGCGTGGTCAACAAATGCAGGATGTGACTCACCTGATGTCAGAGAGGTGACGCTCCCTGTGCTTATATCCACCATCAATAATTCCTAGACACGACAAAGGGGAAAAATAATCGCTCAGTAAGTACTGTTTTTGATCTACAAAATGTCAGTTCTTTACAAAGACATTCTCGTTATGTATTATCATCAATACCAGCCTAGGTATTAACCGTACCTTGCGACTGCGCTGAGGACAAGCAATGATAACTCGCTGACTATCAGCTGACCAGCACTGAGGGGACAGCTGAGAAGTGTAGATACCAGTGAAGCCATCTGAAAGACCACACCAACATGTAAAAAGTATGTAATAATATGGAGCGCAAAGAAGTGCATTATTTTATCACCAAGCATCTCACCCTCTCCTGGTCTCTTCACCACATCCACCACCAGAGAAGTCTTCTTCGTGTACCAGTCATACTAGAGGTAGGTTACATAAGCAGAGAGCAAAGCATATGATAAGACACAATGTAGATTTCTACACCTACATTTATAACAAAACACTGTGTGCCCTTCTCCTATTTGTGGTCTGAAAAGTATCTTCTCTGTATTTTCAAATAGTGAGCAGCAGCTGTTTCAGAAAAGAGGAAGAGGAAAAGAGGCGAAATTGTTGAAGTGAATGGATGGTTGAAGTGGTTGGATGACAATTTTTTGCAGTGCCATAATACTACTATCTTTGACGAAAACAACACACCACCGTTTAAATAAACATTTTGTTGGAGAGGAATTTGCTGACAGTGGCACGGCTGCCTCATAGCTACACGGATGTACGCCAGTACATTTACAGCTCTCACACCAGAAAACTATTTTAGATAGAAACACTGGGCATTTTGTAACAAAGACAAATGTTGGGAAAGAGGTTAGATCCTGGGTTACCATGCACAGCCTGCCGCACTGCATGTGTGGTCCGTAGACTGAACATTCCAGGTAAACAATGCGGCACTGGTCTGGACTCAGCCTGGGAGAGCACACTGCACTGGTGCCTGATGACAACTGCTCTGAGGGACACAACGAGCAGATCCCACATGAATATGAGGAGGATTATCATGGTTTAGATATTTCACAAATAACCAGACGTTTGGTAGAAAAGCTAGCGTGAATCTTCTACTCATAAGCAAAAGACACAAATTTGGTCCTTGATGATTGTGATATTACAACTGGTTTGCGGTATCTTCACTTATATGATGGTCATGTTATTAAGTTGCCACATGATGCCACACATGTGATTTATAGAGAAATGTCCACTTACCACATTTACCACCAGTGAGATCCACATAAAACAAAGAGGATCTGACAGAGAAAGGGGAAAAATGAGTTACCATGGGAACCTGAAAGAGGTTTGTCCCGGATCATTGTGAAGAGCAATCACCTCCTGTTGGGACAGTACTTCAGGCCTAGTCTAAAAGGTTCATGCCACCAGCCAACAAACACCACACCTGTGTCACCTGGAGCCCAGAATGCCTGCAGCGATGGAGAGACAGGATAAGTGAGATTAAGCGTGTTTGGTCACATATGTAAACCCACTGCACACTGCACCAACCTGTCCTGGGGAGATATTTTCTGGCACGCCCTCCAACACGGAGACGTTGTCACCCTCGATGTCCAAAACACAAAGCACCGGGCTGCTCTTACCAACTAATCCCTCACCCCACTCCTCATGGAAGACAAACTGCTCCCCCTGCAGGTAGCAAAAACTCTTAGTCAGATAAGAAACACAGAAAAAACTAACAGATGTTTTAGTGTATAAGACATTTAAACTGCATTCACTTTGACTGCCTTTCTTTCCAGTTTAATGGTCTCTTCCTCATCTGCAACAGAAGACTCTAGTGACTCAGTCTACAAGGAGAAACAAATCCAATTAGTACCTACTTTTTGCAACCATAGGTACATGTGGTACGGGCAGACAAATCATACAAAACATTGAACAGACAACTGGTGCTTTACTGTTTTTTTGGTCATATCTCAAACTCTGATCAGTGACATGAAGGTGTTTTTTGTTCAACAATCTTTGAGATATGTCTAATCCAGTTTGGCGGGTATGTTAGGGTGTAGATGTGGAGTCAGTTTACAATTGAGGGTGATAAAAATGATAATGATGATGAAATCAATAATTATTATTGAGCATACAAGTTCAGTTTTGGTTTCTGACAAACAAAACTCTTATCCATATCGGTGGCAACTTGTACAAACACCACTTGGCACGGTTATCTTACTTTAGTGTAAAAAATTCTGCAAAACTGTCATCAGTGCTGAACATAACCACAAATTTGGCATCTGCTAAAACTGACCAGCTTTACCATTTCCAAACATGAAACAACTGTAGCTGCCTGTTCTATGTGTGTGCGTCTATCCAGAAATGGTGACCAACCTGGAAGAAAGACTCAGCCTTTGGTCTCTTTCTCTCAGCCACATACAATAGGTGGGTCTCAGAGTGGGACCAAACCAAGCAGCCAAACTGATCTAAGGATGCAAAACACATGCTGATTACAGCCACCTGGAAAAATACATATTTGAAAATACTGATTCTGAAACGCTGATAACAAATTTCAATAGCGCTTTGATTCATTCTACCTGACTATCTGACTGATCCCCTAATTGTGTAATTTATCACATAAATCCATTTTACAAGTAACATCAGAGGGTCTGTTGCAGCAAATTACCATCTTCATAAACTTTGCCATGTTTCTTCAGGGCTGTTAGATTGATGCTCTTCACCTTAATGTTTTTACTCCATATCTGGAGAGAAAAAGTTAAAAAGCTTTTACATTTCAAATAATTAATTTTCAACACTAACAGCAAGTGAAATATTAGTCGTAATATATGGTAGAAGACATGATGACATAGCCACAAACCTCCAGAAAGTGTTTCTCCTCTCCCTTGATGGTGCACTCTCTGACAACAGCTTTCATCTCACCAGAGGGGGAATCTTTACTTAGTAACCTGACAGGAGAGGCACATTGCTCAGGTAAACATGGGACAAGGGGTCCACTAGAACTGGCCCAAACTCAGTCCAGATAAAAAAAACCAAAAACGTCTGTTTACATACTCTCCCTTGATTTCTGTGCAGCCTCCTGAGGCCCCTGAGAAGACCACCGACTTGTCATCATGAAACACAACATAATGCTGGCAAAACTTCACATTCTCATTCCTTTCCAGATCACGCTGGCTCCACTCTGTCACAGGAAGTGAACAAACTACCATCAATATCAAAGGTCAAACTGAGAGATGGAGACATGAGGACATACACACAAACCTGTGTAGATGTTGCTGTATTTGCCCCCATACTGAGAAGTGATGACAGGTCCCACATCGGCCCTGCTCAGTGATGGGAAGAGGCTGAGCTGTCTGTAGAGTCTGGAGATTTCCTCCGGGTTTGTCATCACCTGACAACAAGCAGCCGAGTAACGCAAACTGCGCCTCAGTGACACAAACTGCCCAACGACTAACAATGGCCTGTTCATTGTGTAGCCGAGGAGCTAGCCACCATTGGAGAAGTTTGTGCTGTTGTAATTGACAGTTCGTTATCAAATTCTAAGTCAGGTGATTACATTAACACCCAACAGCATAAAGCAACTGCTATCGTTAGTAACGTGATTAGCAAAGTGTCAAAGTAAACAACACGATGTTTGATGGATTTAATTTAAGCAAGAACTTCCTGTAGCTACTGTCGGTAAACAATCCAACCAATCAGGCTAGCGAGTTAGCTAACGAACGAAAGTTAGCAGACAATAAAAAATAGGCTATTATCCGAGGTGACGACCACCCAATTAGCATTAGCAATCGTAATTAATGTTTTCGTAAATCGCGACGATATGTGTGTGCCGCTCGGAAACGAGCAATTTCTCTTACTAACGTTACCTGTGAGTCCATGTTTGGGACAGTGTGTGTCGCTACTCTGCAAAATGTCACGCCTTGAAAGCACAATGAAAGGGCTTCAGTGAAACGAGAAAAACGAGCCAAAATAAAAGACTTGTTTGAGTTTCCTGTTGTAACATACAAAATATGTTACAATATTCAACACCACTGAAGAATACGTCTGAGAGTGACCCAGTAATTCATAAAATAATTGCAAAAAACAAACACTAAGTCTCGTCCTTAAATACAAGATAGTTCAGATCAATATCCCTATGATTAAAAATGTTTTACTTACAAAATATATCACCATGCTTTTATTTTGTAGCATAACACCCAACAGGAAACGTCAAAA
>NW_027614177.1:0-29227 GCF_965212315.1 Lampetra planeri
GGAAAAGCACTCAAGTCACAGACAAATGATTTTGCAGATGTTCCACATATACTGTCAAAGTCCAACACATAACACCAGCCGTCCATTTTGATCATTTCTATGTACCAGATTTTGACTCAAAGGAAATAAATCAAAGTCAAGAGACTGAGTTAGCCCTCAATTCATGAATGTCTCACAAAACATTCGGGTTGAACAAACTGCTTGTCATTGCGAGCACAATTAAGCATATGTGGTCATTATAGGCATTTGTTATCGTTGGCTCTCAGTGTTTTTTCATAGTAATTAACAAACATTTCAAAAGTGATCAACCAGGGCACCATGGGTAATCCATGGTTTACTTTTCCACAGGAAAATTGTGGAATCACAGCTAGTTCATAACACCATCCTTACACTTTCCAGTCCTCATGAACCAAGATAGTTCAGTCAGGATCTTCTGACAGATTCATAAAAATTCCCTGTATCGCTCTTGTAATGTCCATGTAATATTAATGTGTAGAACCCATTTGGACCAATTCTCTTCACTTGTATGCCGACAAAGTCAAAGAGAAAATATGAGCTTTTCCAAGTCAAACATTTCCTTTTATACTTTTTATCCTTTATACTGGTTGGTGGATGTTGTCCCATCAATTTCTTGGCGATTGCTTTCTTGCTCATCACCAGTAATATTTCAAAAAGGCAGTCGTCCTCATTGCAAATTGATAAGGAATTGGCCATTGTATTATTACAATTCATGCAATGAAAAAAGAAAATCCCGAACTTTAACTGGTAGATTGTCTGTGGAGTCCATTAGGATTGCGTTTGCCTCATTAGCTTAGGACAGTTTGAAATGATTCTTGGAAGACTGAATATTGTAACATAGCATTTGTTGATCCCAGTTTCTTGTGACTTGTACGGGATAATCTGATTTATATAATTCTAGTTCTTTCCATTACACACTGTAATCATCATTATACCATTAAAATAAATACTGTAGCTGTGCTGCCTTGTAATAATCTTCCAGGAAAGGCCATTTCTCCTTTCTCTTTTGGTAGCTGTAAAATCTTTGGTCGTGCCCTCAGCTTCTGACCCTTTCATTATAAATCTGGAGTCCATTCATTGGACTGTTTCTTCAGTCAGGGACTAAAAAATGAACAACAGATGTGGCAAAATGATCATCTTATTGTCCCTATTTAGATTAGTTAACATTAGTAAACATAACAGTTTATGAGTTTTGGCAGGCTGGAGTTAGAGGGTGACCAAAACGTCATCTGCATAGAAATGTGTCTTGTGTTCAAGATATGAAGATGCATTATTTCATAATCTTCTCTGATGACTTAGGCAAGTAGCTCTTTAAATATTGCAAAGAGGGTGGGGCTTAAGGCAGCATCCTCATTCCAGTCAAATCAAGTTGATCGGTAGATTATGTCCACAAAAACATGATACATGAAGTTAACCGTCAGTCACTTCTCGAGGGAACTGAATGTCAAACAGTAATTTAGATTTAGGTCCGTAAATGTCAGAATTCTGCTTTTCACAGGCCAGAAAGATTTTCAATCAATATAAGACTATTCCATCTTCACTATAATGCCCTAACTGTCTAATAACATGAACTAACAAATAAAATAATCACCAGACTTGAAAAATATTGGTATATATATATTTAATGACATAAACAGAGTTCCGTACACTGTTTAGACTTTCACATCAGACTGATGACATACACAGGATCTTTATTAAACACTGTGGGGCTATTGTTGTTAAACTCAGCTGTTCAAAAAGGGAGTGATTGTTAATGGAGGTCAGATCTTGTGATAAGCGATATAGTGGGAATGGCTTTGTACTGTATTCTCTTCAGTAGAGTGTTTTGAGTAGAATCCTAGGAAATGATGACATTATGTTTCTATTTATAGCTGTTTTATGTCCCCTCTGAATATTTAACGTTTGCAGTCGACTCAATTTATGCCCAGCTACCTCCATGGGCCTCATGAGTATTGTATTGTATTACGTATATACAACTTATTTTTAGCCTTTTTATTCATTTATTGACACCTGGTGGTGTTGTTTGGATCTCAGATCAGCATGGTGTTACTTGTGGTTCCAGAGGTGGGTGTCCTAACTCTGTGCACCTTATTGCTTGGCCAGTTGCAAGTCGTGATTCATCACACACTCTCGCACACGCACACACGCACACCAGCTGTAAACCTCCTCGAGGCCCTTCCCACCTCCAGCCTCATAGTACCTCATGACCAGCAGCTCATGGCTAGCTACAGAGCTGCAGGGACATTTCAGCTGCCGTTGTGAGTGCTGAGCATCCTTTTCAAATGAAACGTTGTCTTATATAATAACCTACATAATATAGTCACACATACAATTATTGCTTCATCTAGAAAAATACCTGAAGAAATGAAAGCAACTTGTTTTGTAGCCATGGGAACTTGATATTTGGAAAAATACGAACAGGACAAAACAAATCAGTTCCCTCTGCCATTTCCAGCTTTTCAAGTTGCTGGTAAGTGAGGTGAGGAACACACACACACACACACACACACACACACACACACACACACACACGATGTGACATCCGTCCTACTCTGTACTGTAGCTTACTGAATCCCCCCCCCCCCCCCCCCCCCCCCCCCCCGACAGTTACATTTATAGCCACTGTAATTGCTTTCAACTATGCTGCATAATGTGATGATGTGGGTTAGGAGGTCTGATGGTCTTTGCGCACTGTAAATGTAAAGTGGAATTCCCATTTTATCTTTTTGGGCGGGGCTCAGTTTACCAGGGCAGAGCCTATGTGTGGGAAACGCTGGTACCGGTATGAAGTTAGAGAATGCATGTTGAGCTGCACTAACAAGCTCCACCGGGTTGAGCTTTGTTGAACTTAGTTCATAGTTATCGATATCAGCCACTCCTCAGCTCGCTGCTAAAAGCGGCAGATTGCAACAAACCGTTGGAGTCTGGAAGTTGTGTCTCTTCACAAAGTTTGTAGTGAAGTGAAGAAATGGAAGTAAGTGATTGGGACCTGACTCTTTTCCCCCACACCAACTCAAAGCAGACACTAAGGGTGTGGTGTCAGGGACAGTTTAAGAGCATATGGCTGTGGCAGGTGCTGGATACCAATTGTGCCCTCCAGTTATTCCTGTTATGTTGAAAACTGGTAATAGAACTCAGTAAAGCTAAGATGTTTACTCAAACACTAACCTCCAGGGCCACAGTTCAGGGAGCATATACACCTGAGGATCTACTGAAGGTTGGAAGAATTCAAAGAGAGCACACATCCACCAAGTCAAAGAGCTCCCACTTGTTGTCTGCAACTCTACAACTCGGTAAATGCTGTTTCCCAATGAAAAATAAATCTGTCCCAAAATGCCCTGTTCCCCACAAGAGCCCTCACATGATTTTAATGAAAATCAGCTTGGTAGTCTATGCAAAAACAGCCGTCGTGGATGAGTATGAATGGGGAGTGAATGCATCTGTAAATCGCTATATAAGACTCATCCGTTATGACTATCATTATAGAATTAAGAGCCATTTTATGTCTCAAGATTGTCGACCTTCCACAGGGAAATGCGAGAAACATGTAGTTACTTGTCAGTGACCTTGATGAAGAATGCAACGGAAAGCTTCTGCTGGAACAGCTGCAAGGAATCTGCTGCCTGCTGCAAGTAAATTACTCAGATATTATGGAGTAGATTTTAACTTGTAGACATCACCATCCTACCAGTTGTTGCAGTTTCATTACAAAAACAGTTCATGTTGAAGCATTCCAAAACATTTCAGTCCCAAACAATAGAGAATACATGTTCCCAACCCCTCCAGGACAAGATTAGGAAGCATGTAATCAATGAAAGTGTTGGATGTTCTGCTACATTCCCTCTTCAAAGGGTTTTTCTCCTTGAAAACAACATTTCCTCGTGAGACAGTGACACTACCTTTTAGGACAGCTGATAGGGCCGGTTTGACTTGGCACCGACTAAAACAAGTGGCGTCTGTCAGTCACTGCTGATCTCCACTTGAACCTGTCAAATCTGTATCTCATGCTGCAACATTAACAGTCAGTAAAGTCTAACGTCTAATAGGCACATAATGTGTTCCACTGACCGAACATGGAGGTTGAGTGAAATTAAAATATAATGTTAAGCTTCAAATATCACAGGTGTTTGTGGCATGTTTTTACCGTTTGTCAACATCTTCACGTTAAAGGGACCTCACTGTCCTGTGTTCGGCTGAAAATGGGCAGAACGGCACATAGGATGAAGGTTGGCGGTGGGTGAAAACACTTGAATGATCCTCCGGGGAGAATGCACCCTGGCTCACTGAGTGACGCACTTGCTCTCGCAGTGCATAACAGTTCTTATGCAAAACAGCCCCACTGGCCATACCACACACTGTGATGGTATATATGCAGGCGTATGCAAATGACTGACCTTTCACAGAGCATTTACATCAGGGTGGAAAATTAACTTTTTGATCCTCTTGGTCTATGAGATTAAGAAACTCATCCAAACTACTCATTATGACATTGACAGCTATGGAGATTTAGTTGTGCAAGGCAACATGTTACATTTTGTTCTTATTCCATCGGTCTCTACCTGCTCTACGGTCACCTGCCAATTCTATATATACACGTCATGTTTGAATTCTTCATTTCATCGTAGTCAGGTGACACTCTGGGAGGAGAGCTTGCATCCTCCTACATTTTTCCTGTCGGCCGTGGGGATGGACCTGGTCACCTGTTGGTCCCACTCTGCATGGCCACAGCTGCCCCATGCTGAGAAGGCAGAGGAGCAATTAGGGGTTAAGTGTCCTCCTCAAGGACACTTTGATGCCGACTCTCGGGTAGCCTCGATTTGAACCTCTTAAATGCTGGCGAACTCACTTATCACTGAGCCACATCTGCACCCAATCAGTATTCAGATTTCACTTTTTGCCAGGAAGTGATTGAGCATGCTTGTTCTTAGATATCTAGTCGATCTTTGACTATCTTCTTGGGTTGGCCAAAATGCTGACACACACCATGTGACTTTAGAGATAGTCAGCCAGCAGCAATTCGGCCGCTCTGTTTCACGGGGACAGGCTCTGTAGGGAACCAGGGCTGTCGTTCTCATGTAATCAGGACTAAATGTTGCACTGGGAGCTTGCTGTGTTTAGAGAAGTGTGTAGGGGAGGTGTGTCTTGACATGAGGCTTTCCTCACGGCATGCTGGTCTCCCATAGGCTGCTGACTGGTGGGATGGGATGGATGAGCGACGGGTGAGCTCGAAGGCACTAGGACCCAGTGGCTAGACGGTGAGTAGGCAGGCAGAGTGGGGCTGAGTCACTGCATGTGTCTGAGAGGCAGTCAGAAACAGAGCAGAGCAAGGGAGCAGAGGTGATCTCACACTCATCAGCACAGGATAACACAACCATGATGGGTTGACTTGGGGGGGAGGGATTGGATAGAGGAAGTGTGCATTTGCCACCACTTGCTCAGTCATGGAGACCAACAAAGTTCTTCATTTCGTGCCTTTGGGTAAGTGGATGGAAGCTCTCAGAGCTGCTCCTCAGCTGTGCACGCCTCAGCCTTCACTGGGAGAGCCTTGGGGTTCCCTACCTAGTGAAACCTGAGATCCCCTTGTGCGAAGGGTGCAGCCCACTTCTACGCTTAGGGAAGGCTAATGCTCGTGTATATGAGTTGTAATGCACATACTTGTTTTTTTGCACATGCACTTCAGTATACTCGGGACTGTGCCGACATTCCTTCTCTCACAGAAATCCTGTTCTTTTACTTGTGCGGTGAGGGGAGCTCACAGAAGCGTCTGAGCTTGGAAATGCAGTTGTTTTTTTATGCATTCTTATGTACACCCATGTGCTGCTTTTCTGGTTATTTTTTTTCCCTTTCCTGATGTCTGGTATGCGTCAAGAGAGGCTTCTGCGTCGTAATGCTTTAGGTCGCCGGCTCAGCCTTGAAAAATGATTCTATTGCAAACGTACCCAGGAAAACCAGGATACCTGTCGAGCAGGGACAGCTGGAATGCAGAGAAAGCCTCTGCACATAATACACTTCTTCATGTGTTGCTCTGACGGTGTCTGTGTGTGTGTGCACGCTGGAGACAGGGAGATTGACACGGCAGAAACCGTTTGTTCACATCTGCGTCTTCGCATGTGCTTCCGAGATTTGTACAATCCACATACATTGCTGGTGTATTTTGCTTTCTGGGCATGTTTGTGTGAAAGCGACAGGAAAGCAGCAAGTTCTCCTCCACTCAAACTCCTCGGAGAGCCCATAGCCCATTTGGAGGTGTGATGCAGCCCCCCCCCCCCCCATTTTGAAAGCAAAGCTTCATGCTGCATCTGAGTATGAGAGGTGACATTGTTTGTAGGATGATGTCGGTTTCATCTGAGCATGTGTGGACTATATTTCATCTGCAGGCCTTCTGGCGTTCATGTACTTACTGGCGTTAAGTCGTGCTCAGGTGTGATGTGTGTGAGTGTGATCGTCATGCACTGTGCACACTCGCCACCGTGAGTGTGTGTCGGGGCGTGATGGACACTGCTGTGGCTAATTCACTGAAGACTAATTTGCATTAATTTGCTCAGGAGCTGATTAGAGGCTGAGAGGGCGTGTTTGATTCTCACAGGAAAACAATTTGGTTGTAGTGATGGAAAGGTGGTAAAAGGTTTTAAAACGGAAGCGATAAGGAGAAACGTGTGATCCAGTAATGACGAATCCATTCAATTACAATTATTCTCTATTTGATGTAACATGTCATTTTACCTGGGCTGTAGATATCTGTATATTTTATTTTCCAATTGAAGCAAATACATTATAGACAGCATTTTAATCTTATTGATCACCAGCAGTGAGTCAACAAATACTTCGCCAAACAATTTGATTATCTAACACAGCAACGCTTTCGGAACACAAAGTAGGAACATGCTGTCCATCACAGTTCTCTGCTGCTCTGCCCAAACAAATGACAGGGAATTTGTCATCATGCACATTAGCAAGCTCTTGCAGCGGCATATTGCCAGTATTCTCCTAGATTGTGTCATTACCTGAGGGAAACTGCTGACAGGTGAAGGAGCAGCTGGTGATGTAGGAGGAGGTCAGCAGATATGGAGTTCCCTTTACTGAGCTGTGAATTACCTCCACATGCAATTATACGGCATGATGATGATCGATGGTGATGATGATTAATTACTCAGGTGAAGACTTATCTGCCTTTTTGTTTTCGTGATTCTCACCGTGGAACATCTACAGCTAGAACTAAGACTTAACTAAGATGTAATCAAATGTTTTTTTCCCCCTCAAAATCTTCATGTTCAGAGCCCAAGGTCATATCCAGGGATGTTCAGTTTGTAATGTGTTGCGTTTGTCAAAGGAGTCTCATCGGGATCGATGGTTAAAAAATGCTGCCACACAGCAAGACGGATTTAATCTGCCATCTGTGTGTACTGTTAAAAAACAGTTCCATACCATCTGTAAATCAGTTTGAAAAGTCACAGAATTCAGTCAATCCACATTTCATCTACCATGGTGGAATTCCATTTAAGTATCGCAACATAAAACACATATGTCCCTTCTGACACGCTGTCAGTCTTTTTGTGTGATGTTAACAGGTTGATTTAAATATCCTTAATCGCAGCACAAACATCACGACTCACTGGCTGGGTGTCAGTCTCCACGTGTGATAGACAGCCTGATAATGCGTGTTGCAGCCATGACCTGCAGAGCCAGGAGATATCGGCACTGGAGGACACATTGTGGCTGTGTGAATTAGTAGTTCGGCCATGTGGAAGTGGTCTGTATGAGTGAAGATGGATGTCATGCGCACATGTGTGGGTGTGTGCGTGCTGTAGATGTGACAGTGATCTCTGATCAGTATTCACCACTGGCAACAGATCTCAGATGCTCCAGCCTCTGAACGCAGCCATCTGGGCAAAGGACACACACACACATACACACACACACACACACACAAATTATTATACAGTAGTGAAAATCATGAAAACACATTAAAGTGACAGCAGCACACAGTATTCACACGTTCACATTTGTGAATATTACTGACACACAGAGAAATACAGTCACAGACTGTGACAGATACATTTGTCCATTTGACTTAGACTTTGTTTAATCTCCACCATAAGATCCTCTCCTACATAAGATAAGATAAGATAAGATAAGGCTTTTAGTGTCCCACAGTGGGCAAATGTATGGCAGTACTACAGCAAAGTCAAAAAACACAGTTGTAGAAAAATATTTCATGTTTACTATTTAACAACAACTGAGTTAACATATATTACCTGGTTATTTTTTAATCAGTCTCACACTCAACACACTCTGCTGTAGTGTTGACAAATGGGCATTTTGTGAAAGAAAGTGTCTGGTGCCTTGGAGGTGTGATGAACTCTTCCTGCCATCAGTGTAAGGCAGCAAATTGGTGTTTGTGTGACCACATCTCACGCTTCATTTAAACAGAATCTGCTCAATCACTTCATGTAGCAGCAGTACAGACATTAGTCAAGGTGCCAGTTAACTTGTTGACTTTCTGAATGCCAATATGCACGTACTAGTGTAACTCTAAGTAAGCAAGGGAAAAATTGATTGCTGCAAATACTGATTATTTACAACACTGATTAATCGGTTTATTATATTCACAATTTCCTACTTGATTATTGATGGATAAACCACTTGTTGCAGTCTCCTTAGCTGGATTGAGGAAAGAATCAAACTAAATAGAAGTCCTGCTGTAATCACACATTGGACTTGTTCTAGATGAACACTGACTTCTGATTGGCTCTAGCTACTCATGCAGGTTTGAAGCACATGGCCCTCGCTGTTCATAGAGCCTGTCGCACGGCCAGTCAGACGGCATCGACATCTGGAAACGACAGAAAATGGTCGCCAGCCTCCAGCTAACTCAGTGACTTGAGTTCAACGGAGGACCTTCTCTGTGTGTTTAATAATAGTGTTTGCTCAAACCACAGCACAGTCTTGTCAGTTCTGGTGTTATGTAATATATATCAGCCATAGTCATTTGCATTAATGTAACAGCTGAAGACACATTCTACATCTTACCTGGGAAACCTTCAAATAATGTCACTCAGAAAAAGAAGACGTGTGTGTCCCCATACGGAACAGTACAAACAAGAAGTTCGTGGTCAACAAAATAATCCCATTTATGGAATTTCACATGCATGATTTTGGATGAAAACTCATTCTGAATTCAACAGTAATTTCCAGGCTACTGATGCAGACTGTCTCCATTTGGAGCACAGAACGGATTTGTCATCAAGTGGGTTGGGCATAAAGGGGAAGTTGAAACAGCTAAATGTGCTAAAACATAAAAGTGTTGCCCTCCCTTTCCTGTCTTTGCTCATGATATGCTGATCTGTCAGCTGTTGCACAATTCGGCTAAAGTTTAGCATTTATTCTCTCGTTTACTCCACAAGATTACAACACAGGAAGCAGTTCTGGGAGGTATTTGTTTCACTTCCCGTTTAATACTGCTCATTTATAGTTGACCCACGCCTGCAAATATGTGAGCACAGACCCACTGTCATTTGTATGGTACAATCGGCTGTGCAGTAGATTTAATTTAAAATCAAGAAATGGAACACACCAGGATGGTAGATATGACTGCTCCCCTCCTCCTGATATATATCCCTCTTCAGTGAAGTGATTATACCATGATGTGTACGGATGCTGTTGTCTTATAAATTCCCAGCCTTTATTGGAAGGTGGCCTTCTCCTGCAGAAATATCAATGTGGTAAATCAGGTGTGACACTATGAATAGCAGGTCTAACACAGTCAGTGTCATTAATGCACAAGCATGTCAAACACACACACACACACACACACACACACACACACACACACACACACATCCCATACTGTAGGACCTCAAACAAAATGTACTCTGTGCTGAAGAAATGAATTGTTTCCCGTTGTTCAATTTGTTGCAGACACGTCCTCCTACCTCCACTGAGGTGGTAGGAGGACTGGCTGTAGGTTTTCGGTCTGTAAGTGGTGTGTGTGTTTGCGTTAATGTGCTTTAAGGTATTTGGCATTGTCATCATTCGGTGTATTTCTGTGTGGACTGATGAATATAAAAGAAGTAGCAGACATACTGGCGGAGTTGTTAATACAAAGATAAGACCGTCTCTCTATACAATGACAGTCCTGTCACACTTTCACAAGGAATTCTACATATTTTACATTTCAATAACAACGTGCTGACAACACAGCTGTGACAAGCTGATCAGTGGACATCTGTGAAGTTTTCACATCTTTTACGTACAAATTAGAGCTCTTAATAAAATCTAATACATGCTCTGCAATTAGTAAATCTAAATGCAGTTTTTACCGTTGACGTTTTTAATAAACATTTCAATGCAAATGAATCTTAGCCGATGAGCGAATCAACGAATCACAGACCACATGTTTTTTCGCTGTCGATATGCAATAACATCCGCACTTAATATGCTGAGGAAATCAGTCCGAAATTCTTCAGCATGAACAGAGACAAACTCCATCGGTCTTTCCCTGCCATCGCACTGATGGTTAAATGTACCATGATACTGAAGTATGGTTTGACGAGGTTGACAACCCTTAGCGTCAGGGGCCGTGCCAGCTCTGACTTCAGGGTCAAATGTGTTGCAGGACGTTACGACACATCTTTACTGCAGATAGTGCCCGGAATGATGCTGTTGTCAATTCTATCTGTGTGTTTCTTAAATATAAATGTTCCATTTATGAGGCCAAACACCATCTGTATCCATGATGATACAATGCTACTGCAGTTGGAACGGTATCAAATGACACCAGGTTACTCTTTTTAAAGCATCATTTTTGTCTGTGATTAATAAATCCAAACTAAACAATGTTTTGAAAGGCCTAATAAAATTATTTTTAGTTCAGTATGAAGATATGGCCTATTTAGCTTCTCATTTCATCACTTTATCTGCAACAGTTGTGATTGGATTGATAAATTTTGCACTTCTGACTACAAATAAAATAAAAAAGACAAGGGCACTCTGAGAGCACAGACCTCTGCCAAGAATTTGACGGATTCACTGCAAATGGAAACACAACCTACCTGATGGTGGAAATTATCAGCATTTATCAGCATGGATTGCAGGCTGCAGCTGAGCTGTGTGCAAACAATTTAAAACAAACCTGTGTCCACCATACAGATCCAGATCGCCTCTAGAATTTCCAAGGTTCCTCTTTGGACCAACACACGTCTCTGGTAACGTTCTGTTGAGAATCTTTTCAGAGTTTTTGCATATACTGCAAACATACAGAGACAAGGACAAAGACGCTAACCTTGGCAGATGTAGAAACAAAACAACGAAACAGCTCTTTGGTTGTTCCAAGATGCAGACATGGTGGATATTTTTCTTCAGTTCCAGTGCTCTGGTGTAGCTGTCTCACTCTCCTCTGTTCTGACTCGTCATCACACTGCTCGATACCTAGACACACTGGATTCTATGTGGGGTTTTCCTGTAAGTTGTCCTGTTGTATTTGATCCTCTTGTTGTGGATAGTGTTCGTGTCTCATAGACCACATCTACAGTTTCTTCAGATGTGGTCTTGTTTTCCATACTGCCACTTGTCATTCAACTGCCATTGGTTACTTCATTATATACAGTGTATTACTATTTGTATACATTCATACAGCAGATGTTTAATTACCCTGTGCAAATCATTTCATTTCAACTGCGAAAATTTCCTCTTGTTGATTGTTGCTTGTGCATGTTTCTTTTTATTGTGGTTTGTAAAACGGTTGCTGTCTTGGCAAGATCTATCAAACCAAGTTTCACTGTAATACTTTAAATAGCTTACTTGACTTCATAGAGGTAAAAGATTGCTAATGTAATGTAGACAGACTTAAAAGTGTACATGAGTGTACTAAAAACTGAGCTCTTTCTCATCTCGTTCCTCCGCCACAGTTCCACCCTCTAATTCAAGAATGGTGAAAATACTGAACTTAAGGCTTTGAAAACAGCCCACAAACCAACGTGTGATGACATGTTGGCTTGTATACAGTCCATGGTGGTCAGCTAAGCAGAAGATGGCTACTGAACGCCAGTTGTCTCTCACGGCGGTCCAATGTGAATGGCTGATTACATACCATTGTATTAAATGGCTGACCAGTCCTCTGTATGGATGTTAATACCAGCATCTGAACCGCTCCGCCACATTCTACTCTGGCGTTTTTCACTGTACACGTCTATAGGGACTTGGATATACTGTATAGACAGCCTGACACATATACAGTAGACCAGACCCTGGGCTGTCACTTTGTCTCCTGCTGCCTCAAATCGATTGAGGTGAAACCCTGGCTGTGTAGTTGTGTGGGGGACACCACAAATGAAAAGCAGTGAGGCTGCATACAGTAGATGGCTGTGTGCAAACAGCAGACTTGAAAGGGAGACGGTGGCCTGGCTTTAATCGAGCTGAGGGAAGAGGAGAATGTGCAAGCAATTAGTAGGAATCTCCAAATGCTGGCATTTTTCTTCCTCCTCCTCCTCCTCCTCTTGATGAAATTTGGATTAACCAGTTTCTGTAGCGAGCAGTTTGTGCGTGTGTATGTGTGTGTACTTGTGTTTAACAGAGCAGCCTGCAGTACTTAACTATAATCCTATACTTGTGTGGCTGTAAAAAAATGGAGATGGGAAAGATGTGAAAACATGAAATACACAAAGAGATTGACGGACGTAGAAGCACTAGAGGAAAATATGTAGAGCTGACAGACAAGAAAAAAGATTGGGAATGAAAATGATGAAACACTTGGTGGGAAGGGTTTAAATTAGAGCATCTTCCTGCGCTAACCTCAGTTAGGATGGCTCATCTCACCGCACCACAGACAGGGCTAGAATTATCTGTGAACGTGCAGTAGCCAGCTCACTATAACTATAAATCCCTCTCAGGTGAAAGAACTCGAGGATTACTGCAGCTTCTCAGTCCACAGAGCCAATGCCAAAAAAACACAACAAAACAGGGCTGCTGCAGGGATCGTTGTGCACAAATGAAACAAACAATTAGACTTCTATTCAAAATGAATTCTTTGATTGAGGCACGTTGGTCCTTTGTGTCCATGTGCAGAATAATTATTCATTCACCGTCTCCCACTTGAATCGAACCAGAGACCTTTGGGAGAATCCTCAAATCAAACAGCCTGGGTCAGTTTGCCTGTGGCTCTTTCCTCTGGAGAACACATGTCATGTTTTACCAGAACGTACATACAGACATGTACAACGACAGCTCACACGCAGACTCCTATCCAGCATCACTCAGTTCAGAATCCACCTGTTCGCCAGACAGCTCAGCTGAAGCAATCGAGTGACTGTGACATAATCAGCTTCAGGACCCATCTGTCTGGGGCAGAACCAGCAGCTTTTCCTCATGTCCCAACTCAATCACACTTTTTAAATATTTGCATCAAGAAAAAGAAACTCAGTTGTCCTGGTGGGGCGGTGTGTAGCACTGTCGCCTCACAGCAGCTAAACAAACGGTTGATTCCTTTCCTGGTGGTCGTTTATGTGGAGTTTGTGCAGGTGTTCTCCAGGAACTCTGGCTTCCTCCCACCTCCAAAAGCCATGCCAGGTTCATCATCTTTTCTACTACGCGGTTTCCGCATAGCTGACTCAACTTTTAGTTGCTCCTCCGTTGAGGTGTCAAGCGAGCCAGGCTGGTACTGAACATGATGACGTCACAGGATGCTGGCCTCTGATTGGTCATGACAGACCGTGATTTCTGATGTACAGAAAACACACACTGTGGTCTGTCACTGAGCACGGATGTTTTTTTGTGATATTTGGCCAGTTAGAATGTTCGTTGTAAGAGCTGGACAGAGAGACAGCAAGGAGCCGAGTTCCGTGTCAGCGATCGCGTCCTGCTCCGTCTCTTTTCTCGCTGCTGTCAACAGATCCACAAACAGTCGCAACTTCACCATCAACATTGGTTATGTGTTAATGTCACGGTAAAAAAAAGAAAACGCTGTTGTGGCAGCCAACGCTGTGACTACATGAGTTTTCCGTGGTGTTCAGATCAGATCAGATCCAAGCCGATGACCATACACCAACATGTTTTCTATCACGCTGAATTCCTGGCATCACGCCCTAGAGATATTTGATGAACTCTGGCATTAGTTGTATCCTAATGCCAGAGTAAACACTGCAGGGAGGATGCGGGTCCTGGATGGTTGAGAAAATGTTGTCACTAGTAGAAAGAACGTGTAATCTATTGAGTCAGTTTACATAATAAAACTGCTAATTGCCAACTAATTTCAGTAAATGTGTTCTATTTTGTCATGTTCATATCAAGTGTTTCAAAGGCATCTGCGTACATCTGAGTACAAAATGAATTAAAATGGTCATTTCAATAATGTATATGCATTCTTAAACATGGAACTACATGTGGTTGGCAGCATGTGTAGATTTTGTTAGTAGCTATGAGAAGGTCAGAGCTTGGTTCGACTCAAACGAACAAACGAGAAAAGAAACGAAGCAGACAAAATGTCCCTGAGAGATATTTCCCGTCGTCACTGCTGTGTCTTAAATGGAAAATGTCATAAAACAAAGGAGTTCAGGTAGAATGTGTCTAATCGTATGGTGATATGTGGACAGGATCATATATCCTCACCTGTTCTCTGTTGCACACACTAATGATGTTGAGGAAACTGAGGGACCGCATTTTCCTTCAGACGTGGGTCATTTTACTTGAAGGTTTTGTGAATGAAAACATCCATCAAACAATTTGCTGCTTACCTTGAAATGTTTGGGTAGAAGAAGGCTTCCAAAGATTTCAACAAAGTACCGACAGTCCTGCCGACCCTTCATACACAGCAGGAAGTTGATGCTTCTTACGATTTGGTTTCAACGTCTACCACAAAACAGGAAGCTTACGATGTTAAATCCTTCAACAATTATAATATGGAAGATAGGTGATATGAAGACAGGACAGAGCTGTCATTAATCATAGAGACGGTTCTCATGTATGCAGCTGCATTATGGCGTGTGTCAAGAAAAAATGTTTTACAGTAGATCTGATTTAAATTGAAAAATCTTTTTTCCCGTTACTTTGAAGTTCATCACTCTCTGGCTAACCCTCTGTCAAATCATACAAACTACACTGCATTTTGTACATTGCTCTCAGCAGCACTTTGCGCTATTGGCCACTGTGTGTTTTACCGTATTCTGCTGGTTGGGAGGGTGGTCACACTAGCACAAAGCTGTGGGCACAAGTCCCATCGCCAGAGTGTCTCCTAAGGTGTTGAGAGGTGAGATTTACTCCTACGCACCGACATACCTCTGTCCCATGTATTTCTGGTGGATCCCAAAGATTTTAGCTGACCATAAAATTGTGTTTTATCACTTGGGACCAGGCTTAGTAAAAAAAACAACAACAAAAAAGATTTGACACAATTGATCCCTGTAGAATTTAAAGGTTAAATTCTCTACAATAAAAACACAAACAAAGGTCAAATGTTTGTTCCTGCTGTTTCAATGTGTGAGTGAGTAAACAAGCCCGTGGGGAAGCATCGGGAGGAATTCCCTCTCCACAGGGCTCTCTCAACTACCACCGCTCCAAAGAGGACGGGTGCCAAGATCGCCAGTGGGCACAATTAGCCAACAAAAGGCCCAGCCTCCATGCTGGTGCTGGCCTAGCCCTCATAGATTCCCCTACAAACACAGCAGGGGCATCTCTTAATTTCTCATCGCTTTCCACTATCAGCCTCACCTCCTGTAAATTCCAGGGTTTGTCCCTCCTGGAGGCTCTAGCATCTGTTTTGCATGTACCTGCAGCGCACGGCTCATTCCAACCGAGCCAGTTTACATCCAAACATAGGGTCATATGAGTTGATGTCCCTGGAAACCACGTACTTAATTAATTAGGGTAGAGTGTGTACATGTCTGCAAGAATAACGAGTGATCGCTGCCAATAAAGTCGTCCACAGCTGCTTGAAGACAGGAGAAGTCCAACAGCAGCGTGTGTGCTCCATCCAACATCTCATATGTCATTGCACACGGTCAAACAACCTTCCTAATTGCATCCTAGAGTATTTGCACCCAGAGTCTATGGTTCACACCACAGGCCAATCAGGTTTGAGTAACCTTTGCAAGTGATCCGATCGGATCAGAGTTGGGCCATGGCATCGTTTGGGTTTGAAATGTGGGGGTACAGAGATGCAATAACACAATGTTTTGTTCTCTTTGTGATGTATCATACCAGAGAGAGCAGCGTTGTGTATCCCACAGTTCTCCATCGGGGATGCACCTACGTGGCCTTATGTCAGTCTTTGCCTGGGGCATCTAGATCACTCAAACAACAGTTCTTTAAATTCAAAACGTTCAAAGAGTTGAGGGAATGGTCAGGGCATGTTTGATTCAGATGCTACAGGTTCTTGGTGTTGAAACAGAATGTAGCAGCTCAGGTAACATTCTCACTGCTGTACCCTCTGCCTGTCTGTCTGTCTGTCTGTCTCACCACACTTCCTCAACTGGTGGAAACCACTGTCACGGCTCAGGCGACAAGCGATGTTTGAGCAGATAGCGTGTGTCATTTGAAAGTCTGAGTTTATCAGAAGGAGGACTTTGTCATGGAGCTCACTGACACTGCATGAAGGGAGGACCGCAGCAGATGTTTCCTCTCTCGTCAGATTGTGACATAAAAATGAGGTGGCTGGCAGATATTTCCCTCATGTATATGTTGCAGTGATGAAAAGACACACACACACACACAAATACACACAGTGACATGATAAATGTGTGGTACTGTGACCAAGTTCTGACTTCCTGCTTGAAGTATACAGCTTCCTATTTTTCTGCAGATAGTCATCTGAAGTGTTTTTAAGTTCTGTTCTCTGAAGACACATTTAACCAGACCAGTCTTCCCTGTTTCACCAGTGATTACTTTTCTTTCATTCCTAATTAGCAGACATTAAATGGATTGTGTAGAATGTATCCCCCTCAACTCGGTTGTAAGAGTAATGGGTTTGCTCGTCTGCATTTATTTGATAATTGCTTCATCGTTGACTACACCTCTACTACGCACATACACACCTCTTGCCATCCCCTCCTGTGTGTGTGTGTGTGTGCGCGCGCACATGCTTGTATGTGACCTTGTTAAAGCTAAAAAAGATCTAAAAAAAACATTGAGCAGCAAAATGTTGCACACTCTTGGCTTCGACCAGGGTGGGGGGGGTCTGTAGGTGTCTGCCTCAATCGGTATTCTCGGCTGCTGATTAAACTTCTCTGAGTGACTGTCAGCGCATGAGATATGTGAAGTTCCTTATCTAGCAATTAGCTGCATTCATGTGCAGCATATTAAAGCAGGCAAACAGACACTGTGCTACGTCAAAAACCAAACGATAGTTCAGCTGATAGAACGTCCACCATCATGAAAACAGTTATAGTAGCTTTTGATTTGTAGATTGGCTGCCACGGATCAGTTGTCTTTGCTGAATGGTACTTACTAGGATGGTTAAAGTAAAACAAATCTGTCTCGCAGCAGAGGGACCGCTGTGCTTTATGTTCATTGATTGGTAAAGCAGTTCATGGATAAGGTGCATTCCCCTCCAATCCCTCCAGATCTCTTCATGCATCCTTTAGGTGTCAACGGCTCAATACCAGCTGAGCACATAAATCTTCATGATGCTGCTCCTTATCAGCCTCTGAGTAAGTTACAGTTCTGAGGTGTTCGGGGTCCATAGGCGGCTTACGTCATGTGAATACTGCGTTCCGTCTTGTTTCTCACACTGCTGAACACCAGACCTCAAACCAAGTCAGAGCTTGCATGTGAGCATGAATGGTTAAATGGTTTTAAGGCTACAAGCTCTGTTAAAAACAGATCCAACAAACTTGTTTCCATGAGTGTGTGAATACTTGTTTTTCTCAGGAAGTCAAGCAATTAGTTAAAAAAACCTGAAAACAAAACCTGAAAATTGATATTATTAGTAGTATTTATTATTTGAGAGTGAAGCAGCCACAGTACATCAGTTCATACAGGGTTGGATTTGGAACACAATCAACCCCCATCAGATGCCATGAGGAAGTTCCCTGAGGCCTTATGTCATCTTAGTCCTAAATTCATTTTTAATCTTTCCTCCTCTTCATTTGGTGTATGCTGAGTCGCTTATTAAAGCTATCACTGCTGCTGCAGCTAAAGTTAGAACGATTCATTGCTGCGCTGCACACTTCTGAATCAGACCCATCACTGACATTGCAAAAAACGTTTTGCAGCTTCTGCCGTACAATTAATTTTTTTTCTTTCTTTCTCTGTCCGTCACCACTTCACCTTTTTGGTTTTTGGTATTCATTTTATATAAACTCTACTCTCTTAAAATGCTCTGTATTCAGTTCTGTATTTCACTAGAGCTCTGACCTGGAGGTACCACTGCACCTGGTTTGCAGTGCTCATAGTATATTGACAATGTTGTGACCATCAAATCAGATGTTCCCAGTTGAAGCGGCCTGCAGATTCATTCTATCCCCTCATTACTGGTGATGACAGCACAGACAGCAGAGTCTAGAGGAGAAGAAATCCTGTTGGTGGATTTGTGACAGATGTGTTAGTCCATGTGCACGTTCAGGTGTTGCACATCTGTCTTCATGTCTGGTCCTCCATCCATTGTCCAAATCTAGGTATAGTATGTAAACGCATCAGCCTTAATGCAGAAATTGAAGGGAAAAAAGCAAAGAAATGCAGCAGCCCCTCCCTCCAGTGTGAGCCCAACACGTCTCAATAACCTTCAAAGTATCCCTGCTCCATATCTGTTCCATCCGCATGCTGCATCCACAAGGCCGCATGACAAACACTCTGTAATGTTATACTCTGAACTCCCTCTCTGTTGATTTGTACCAGAGCTCTTCACTGGATTAGCTTTAATTCCAAAAATGAGTTATTCACCATTTTAAAAATTCTGCGCCCTAGCATAGAAAAACTATCACTTGCCTGGAAGCGAAACTCGCTTCGGATTATGGTCGAATGCAACGAAGCCCGGACATTTTTGATGATGAAAAATACATAGAATTTAATCATTTTCTGTCAAAATGTCACCGATTAACAGGTGAGGAATATGTTTGGTGCCAGTGCAGTCTACAGACTCACCACCACTGGCACCCTACCTTCAACTATCAAAGTCTAATTGTAAGTTTTCAAAATCCGTTTTGTGACAACTAGTCTTGCAGCCACCCCTCTTACCATCAGAGGCAATGTGCAGAAATCAAGCAACAATTATGATTATTTTATGCTCACTCCGTGGTTTGTTGGTGTGATTCCCCTCAGTGACGGCTGTCTGTTCTCTCTCCTGCAGAGGTTCCTCCCTCTGGGATGTCAAGAATGGATACTTTTTTCAAGAAATGGGTGAGTCGGAGCCACCACCAGGACAGATCAATTTACAACACATTCCATTTTGCAGCCAGATATTTTTGGGATTGGAATCACTGATAATGTGTTGTACTGTAAGTACAGTAATAAACAGTTTGCTTATACTGTCCTGATACCTTCAAGTCAAGGAAAGGATTCCAATTAGTATGTTCAGCCCCAGCAGTCAGGACAGAATATGTTTGCATTGGGTCTTCTTGTCTCCCCAGCCAATTATCCCCCTCCTGCTCACTGTTTCACTCAACAGACTCCAAACAAGCCCCCTACTGCATCTGAACTCACCCCATCTTCATCAGGCAAACTTTTCTCAGGATAGAAATGCATCTGCACACACACACACACACACACACACACACACACACACACACACACACAGTATATATTACCAGTGTCATCTCCAGTTCATTAGTGATGTGGAACTGGAAAGCAGCTGCACATGTGAAATAGTCTTTCACTGTAAAGTGCTCGAGTTGAACATGGTGCCACCTGCCTCATCATGTTCTTTGTGAACATGTTCAAATCTGTATTAGCAGGGTTTCCAGCTTCAGCTCATGTGTGCAGTTGCACACCTTTCATACAAAGTTCATACAAAGTGCAAATCATAGTCGTGGATGCTCGGTTTGTGGGTTTCAGAGTGTCAGACGGTCACACATGAGTCAAACAAGGGTTGAATTCAGTGTGAGTGGACGCTAACAAGCACGACTGCACTATTTACTCCCGCTGATTTTGAAATGAAAGGGGACTGTAATCATGCAAGTTTGTTTTGTGTTTCTTTTTATTTGCATACCACCTTGTGGTGGACAGAGGGTGTTGAATTTTGCAGAAAAAGTCCATCACGACAATTCGAATTTGCGATGACGTAAACAAACAAAACTTTGCTGCAAGAGCACACGTGGTACATATGTACTGATGGTAATTCATATCTGTGTTGTGTTGTTGTGCATTATGCTTTCTCAAACGGTACTCATGTATGTAAAAAAAACACGTTTTCAGAACGACACATCCATCTTAAATGCTGCTGTGGAACTCGGCACACTGTGAAGGAAACCCATTCATCATTTAGTGTTTTCATATCAAACATCCATCTCATCTCTCGTCACCCCTGTTCCTAGATGTTTCATTCTGCGGACACACTGAGGCTTTGTGCTCACTCATCAAAATTCAAATCCCACAGAATTGGTTGGTGTTTGTTATCATTTTTGAAAATAGAGTCATTTGTATCACAATCAGCCCTGTTTTGTTTATCATAAACAAGTGAGGGGGGATTGTCGAAAGCTAATGAGAATAAACATTGAATTAGACTAGAGAGATGGAGATTTCTTTCAGAGTGAATCCACTGGTTTCGTGCTCCTCTTTGCCAGTGACTGCTCCCTAACCCAAGGTGATTTGAAAGTCAGACCCCAGCCGTTGAGTCTGAGGCACAGAGGGATGCGGGCAAGGCGACGACACAGTGAGGTTCAAATCATGTCAAGTGCTGCGGGATGATCCTGATGCAAGACAAACTGAATGAACTGAAATTGGAGCCTCCTTACAGATAAGGTCAGCAGATAAAGAGCACGAGTACGAGATATTCTCATCTCGTCAAGACGACCACCGGATGATATTTGCGAGTCAGATCGTGCTGTAGGACTGGATGTAAGGGCATGCTGTGTCAGAGGAGGATGAGTCATACAATCAGGCTCTAGGCTGCGTTCCACACTGCTTTCTTTCATATCAAATCATGACAATTACGCACAAAAAATATATGCTGGTTCACTGTCAGATCTCAAAACAATCACTGACTACATCAGAAAATTTCTGTTGCTCTTTTAGCTTTTGGTGTGTAACATCATTTCATTCTCATTGGATTTTCTAACATGTTGAGTACAATGTATCCCAGCAGCAACAGTGTTTTAATCATACTATTTATTTATTCATATAGCAACACGTTATCTTCATTAAATATAAATGGAATTCATGCAGTTTGAATATTGTCAGGATTATGATTGTGGTATGTTTTGTTTGCTGCTGGTCAGTTAATTCATGATTATTTCCAAGGTAAATCAATAATCTGTTGCTGTTAGTGATGTTCCAATGCAGTTTGAAATCATAGCTGCATATTTGCTGATTGACTAACTGTCATTCACCTGCACATGACTCATCCAAAACTGCTGGAACACCAAATATTTTATATAATCTCACTTGTTACAGGTGCTGGTTCTTTTTCCAAAAATGGCAATTTGTCAAAACAGGAAAAGGGAACCAAAAAAGTTGATGCTTTACACCACATTAGTTGATTGAGTGCACACATGATCAGTTAAGTTAAACATGTTCTGTTTCCATCTTCTTTACATTGTGACAGTTGGTCAGTTTATTTCAGGATATTAATCTGCATGTCTCTGTGAACTGTATGGTAGATTGAAACTTTAAAAAAAATTAGGCGTGAGTCACGTGGGACCACCGGCAATAGATGGCAGCACGCTGAGAAGAGAGCTCCTGACAGGCAAAGCGCGTAATTGGGCAAAAATATAAGTCAAACACGTTGGTTATAGCTATAATCTGAGGATCCTAATCCAAAATAACGTTAGGGAAACAGAGAAAGTGAGCAATTCAATTTAAAAGGTTCCTGACACATGAAAAACGGGACCTGAAAGGATTTGCAAAATCCTAACGGTCGCTCAACCGTCAACGTCCGGAGCGGAACCCGAAGGTGAAATACAAGGAATCGAGAGAATTCTACTCCAAGAGTTTCGGAAGATGAAAGAAGACATAAGGGAGGATATCGCATCACTTAAAGGTACGGTGGAAGCACTGAAATCTTGTATCTTGTGTAAACCACGGAGAAGTGGAAAGAAGTCACCGAACGCGAATGAGGCGATGTGGAGAAACATGGAAGAAAGTGATGAAGAAGGGGTGGCATATTCCAAGAAAGTGGAAGCGATGGAGAAATATAAATGGAGGAACGACGTCAGATTGGTGGGGTTGGAGGGATTGGTGAAGTGCGTGGAGAAGTTTCTTGGACAAGGTCCAGAGCCAGGTTGACGCACCGAGAACCGTACTGACACGGTCTGTGCGCCCGGCTGACCGAGATGAGGTGCTGAGGAAGGGGGGAGATGCGCGGAATCCAGTGGGAGGATCGCAAGCTGTCATTCTTCGAGGATGGAAGCCGAGAAGTGACGGGAACAAGAAAGGAGCTCATCACCTGGAAGGGGGAGAAGAAGGTGCTCCGCAACATCAAGGAGGCTGAGGAGTTTCTACAAAACCAGAAGACTAAATGATAACACCTGCAACTCAATGTAATGAAGACGTGTATGTAAAACTGCTTATGGGAAAGAAGTCCAGTTTTCTGGAGACGATGGTTCAGAAATGGAATATGCAGAATAAGTGATTCATCCGTGAATGGAGAATTTATATCATTTTCAGAACTATCGCAAAAGTATGACCTAGAAGAAAAGGGCAACTTCTGGAAACATCTTCAAATAAAACACTGCATTAGAAAAGGGCAATTTACAGATGGGACAAACCCTTTCTGGACTTACCAGAGATATACAGCATACAGCAGCAGTGTTTTACCGGGACTTCAGCGGGCTGAATGAGGATATCTGCTGGACTCTGAAGACTATATGACAGAGAGATTTGGATTGTGAACTCAGTGAGGTGGAGTGGAAGAGGATCATTGGAAACTCAGGAAAATACATCAGGGAGGCTAGAGGGAAGTTCACCCAATATAAGCTAATACACAGGTTCTACTTCACCCCCTCTACACTCCATAGGATGGGTCTATTACCTGATAATCTGTGTTGGAAATGTGGAACACAGGCAGGGACTTTCCTACATGTTCTATGGGAATGTAGTCTGATACAACCATTTTGGGTAAAAGTATTAGAACATCTAGGGAAGGCTCTGGAGATAGAGATCCCAGTCACTCCAAGATTGAGCTTACTGGGCGACCAATCACAAGTAATGGGAGTGTCAAAACAAGATTCGGCAGTCATAAAGGTCGGAGTGGTCACGGCAGCCCGGGTTATCCTCAGGTTATGGAAGAGTACATCCCCACCAGACTATAAAGGGTGGATTGAAAATATGGCAGAAACAGCATCATACAAACAAATGTCAGCGAGAGTCAATGAAAGCGAGGATAAGAAGGGGCCATGGGATGTCCCCTGTATGACCCACTGTAACCCCACCCAATGGAACTGTTCCTAAGTGTGAAATTTAAAAATAATAATTTGGCGTGTTTTTTATGTTCCACCTCATTCTGATGAGTTTGTGATCAGTGTTAAAAAATGGTTGAATGAATTCATTGTCGTTTTCCTGGGAGCAGAGAATGATTAAATAATGAAAACAAACTAATTCACATGAACCTGCACGAGACGTCAGTGGTCTGCACCATCAAACTGTCACACAACGGCACACATCACTTTTCAAATGTTTTTTTACTGATTTCCTTTGTCTGAAATGTCACATGATGGTCTTGATGTAGATATGTTTGAATGATATGAATGCCAGTGAGTTTGACATCGTGCCCAGTAGCCAGGGCAGTCCAGGTGGTGAACACTGTGCTGTTGTGTCCCCAGAGCAGCGGGAGGTGGTGCAGGACGAGGGCAGCGACGGCCAAGAGGGATCGCCTGTGAGATGACATCCACCTCTACGACAACCAGATCAGTCCCTGGGCCAGGTGAGTACGCAGGAGGAGGAAGATATGGCACTGATGGTTAGTGGGGATAATGAGAGAAGAATAACTGATGGTTACACAGATTGGCAAGGAGCAATTTAGAGACAGTTGTAAAGAAGAAACAGACAGAAAGTGGATGCCATGGTGAAGAGCTAATTAGAAGTGAAAAGAGTAGCAGATAGTGGGAGTGATGACGGGAACGAGTGGAAAGGAGTTAAGATACTTCCCGGTTTCAGAAATGTGGTCTCAGGTGTGTTTAATGTGACCAGAGTATCAAAGACAAATGAATAAATCACTTTTTGGACGTACCGCTGTATTAATGCACGGTCTCTGTGTTGGCTCTGGACTAAATGCTGCAGTATATTCAAGAAACTTTGTGGTTACATCTGCACCCTAAACCTCAGCAAGATGACCTGGATGACCTAGAACCTTCTCAGACATGACTGAATTAATCTAGTGTATTTACAGGGAACGTGTCCTTTTTTTAGGCTACGGCACCCCAAACTGCTGCTGGTGGCTTCATGTGCTGCAGCTTTTAAAAGATGTGAACGTGTCTGTGAACATGAACATCACAGTGTGTTTGTGGAGAACAGCATACACTGTATACACTGTACAGAATATACACAATACAAGATTCAATCTATGGTTGTTCAGGGTGAACTGTTATCAAAAATAAAAATAGAAACCTCACTTGAATGAATTGTACAGCTCTTTGAGTAGCGTTCATATGGAAACCTGCTTTTTAAATTACAAATTTGTAATTCATTTCATTCATTCATTCATTCATCATCTCCCACTTGCTCCTATGTGGTTGTACTGGAGCCGATCCCAGCTGTCAATGGGTGAACGTCAGGGTACATCCTGGACGAGTCGCCACTTCATCACAGGGCTAACATTTAAAGACAGGCAATTCAGAGCGGCTGATTAACCGTAGCATGCTTCTGGAGGTGGGAGAAGCCAGAGAACGTAGAGAGAACACACGCAGACATGGGGAGAGCACGCAACTCCACACTGAAAGCTCAGGAATCGCTATGAGGTGACAGTGGCAACCACTGCCTCCACCGTGTCACCCTCATTTGTCATAGAAAATATATCTGATAGTGTATATTTCTGGCAGATGAACAGTAAATAAACTGTGTACATGTGTGTGCAAAAGAGAGAGAAAGTGTCTCTCTGATGTTTTTCATTCTTACTCATTAAAGTTGAAAAGGTATCGAATGTGTTTCAGCAGACCCAATACACTACATTTCCTGTTCAGACTGATTATTTATCATTGGGTTCATTCCATTTCATATCTGCATATACGACATTTGATACTTACTTTTGCTAATGTTGACTGTTAAAGAGTTACGATTTTCATGTGCATTGAAAGGGAGAAGCGCTGACATGACACAATGACGATACTGATGCTATCCGACAGTCCTAATTCCCTAAGTGAACTAGTGCTCCAAATAAATGTCTACACATGTGTGGGATGCCTGATGTGATTTTAGTTTGAAATATGCCATCAAGCAGCTCCCATGAAAAGGTTAGAAGAAGCAGTGGTGTTCAATAATCTCCTTTGCTGTTCAGCTGTGTAATCAATATCACCGGTAGATATGTTTATTCATGCATATCAAATTTTCAAAGCCAAAACATGAAGCAATTCTTCAAAGTGAGCAGTAATGACAGCCTTCCAAAACGTCAATTCAAGAAGAACGTGACAGAGTAACTCCTCAAACAACTTTAAACTCATTTCTGCCGGGGTCTGATAAGGTCTGAACCCAATCCAGGGGCTGACGGCAGGTGCTGACGTGAGCGACAGCTTCTCAGCTGCAGGTGCAGATGATTTTGACCCCATCGCCAGAAACCCCACGGGTCAACAGGTTACGGTTGCCACAGCAACCATGCATCAGGTGCACCACAGGGAAAGAAAGAAAGAGGGAGAGATGCCTGTTCGCTTTAAATGTGACAGGTGACCATCGTCACTTGGGCCCCATTGTCTATACATAGTAACACTTAAGGCATCTGACATGAGAGTGTTACAAGCTGAGAGCAAGATAGAGGAAGAAATGGGGGAGCAAACTCCATCCTTCGAGTTGGGCAGTTGCTACTGATGAGAATCGGAATTTTAAAAATCACACCCAAAGGACCACTGAACAGTTCCCCACATTTGCTAATAATTTGTTGTTTTGATGCATTGATTAAACATTTTGCAGATGACTTTCCAAATCTCATTCCTTCCTTATTCATTTATTCTTATACCATGGACTGGGTGAATACTCTTTTCCTGATTGGCCGGCAGCTGTAAAACCGTGCAGTGCACACGTAGTCTGGCTCCAAGTTAACGTGGCGCACGCACGTGCTCATCTGTCAGCAGTAACAACAACTGGATGTTCAGTGAGGAAAACAAGCATAATGGTTGATTTTAACTTTTCTTTCAACTTGTGTGGAGATGAAAATAATTGTGTGGGATGCTCCATGTAGGTGTGCGTTAGACGGTTTTGAGATGTTTTAAACTCTCCCTTCTCACCCTTTCTCCGTGCAGCCAGGCTGGTGATGTATTTATCCATTCGTTCATTGACCTGAACACACTCCCGTGACATGTGACTGCCGTGGTGATCATAAAACAATGTATAACCCCACCAACCCCCGTGCCAACAGCCTTTCCACGCATAGCTTCTGCAGACTTGTTGCAGGGATGAGGATTTCCCTGCCCTTACTGGATTAGTCAGTGTGTAAATCGGTGCTATTAACTAGCCACCTGGAGAAGGTGATGAGGAATTCCCCGAGTCCTTCATAAAAGATGTCAGCTTGAACACAAGGTGCCAACCTCTAGATGAAGGTGCTGTTGGCACAACCAGCCACAGCTTTTCAAAACTGTCTAATCTATTGAATTGGAGACCTCAGAAAACTGCATCATGTTGTTTGAAGTATTATTCACAGAAAGAAATGAAAATCTGCTGCGGTGGTTTGGTGAACTCTCTGGCAGTAGCGATGTTTATGTCTCCCTGGATACAATTATCATTCCTGATCACACGCCATTGATTCATGCTGCTGGATTTAGGACGAACAACATGTCGTGTCCTCGACATCAAACAGGATCTCAGACAGGATGGCTAAATGTTAATTAGCGGGGTCCTCCCCAAAGTCTCTCTGTCTTTCTTTCGTACGTTTCATCCCGGTGTCATTTATGTTGCTGCTTTTCAGGTAATTTTATCACTTCACGTCATCACTGTGGTAAATCTCCATCATTTCACAGTGGTGAAACAGCATGTTTAATCATGTCCTGTCTGGATAAATTTGGGAGGAAAACTGCTTAGTGACTACTGGAGACCGAGACACAGCAGCTCCTCTAAATGTAATTTCAAAAACATCTGTGTCATATAATTAATCCTGATATTTAACGGTGGCTTCTCACATGCTGTGGATGCTGTAATTATTCTGGTTTCTGTGACTGTATTGACCTTTCATCATATTGTGCCTCACGGATATTTAACAGTGCCATACTAAAGATATATTTTCTAATGGATTCCAACATTTCAGTCATTTAAAGATTAATGTCCCAAATAGCAGCTTAGCCTCCAAAGTGCTGCACTCTGCTGCAGCTCCATCACCACCCAGAGGACATTAGGATTCATCCTTGAAACATGGAACCGTTTTCCCTCATGTACAACTAACATTTGGAGGAAATTATTCTTGACGATTATAATTATCTTTTTTTTATTTTTAATTTTTTTATTAAGTTACGGTGAAAATGTTCTGATTATTTTATACTGAAAAAGAAATACGCCTGCTTTATGTTTTTGATCCTCCCACAATCACAGAAAATAGACGAGATAGGCTGCGATGTCAGATATTTGGAGGCACATTCAAACAATGACGGTCGATACTGTCTAAAGATTTGAGATGACTGAACAACCCTGAGGAAAGGACACAAAGACTGTGGATCATTTATTAGAATTTCATCAAACAAATGGATAGACAGCAGGATTGTTTAGAAAAGGCCTGAAACGTATTTTACTTTTGTTTTCCAGTCCGGGAATGTTTCTTGGAAAAATACTGTTTACATAATTGATTTCCTAACTATAATTAACACCCACCCCCTGTCATGTTCATACGTATGTAAGTACATGTTAACATAGGAGCAGATCAATGTTTTGACTGGTTGTCTTCATGCAGCCTGGTGAAACACATGTGAATTTCCATGTATCTGTTGGGAATTGTCACAACGCTGCTCTGACTGATAGATGTCAGATGTCCACTATCGGATTTTCATGAAACTGGCTACAAATATTCATGGTTTCGTCCTTTGCTTGACATTTGTGCCTCTTCACAGGGAGAATTCTAATAACTGGTGACCCTTCATGACTCCCCATCCTCTAGGTCTACGTGTCAGTAGCACATTGTGCTCGGTGCGTTAGTTTGATCGAACAGTGAGGATCAGTGGTGAAGAGTTATTGAAGTGATTTGGATCTGAAGAACTCGTCAACAGCTGGTAATAAGAGGATGTTTTTGTTAACTGTCTCTTTTATTTTGCACTGTTGCGACATGATCTTATCCATCATTCTCTCTTCAGAGGACTTTGTCCATAAAGCTGTCAAATGCTCTCCATAAATAGAATTGATTCCATGATTATATTTTGCCAGGACTCGGCTTAGTTCCATTTCAGTTCAATCAATTTGGCTGAATACTGAAGTGGAAAAGTCATGAGGAAGGGCAGCATCTGCCACAGAGGATTCTGTCTGGATTCTGAGTTTGAACACAGCCATGACCTGACTTTAATTCATTTCATGGACACATAATAACAGTTAATCAAGAAAAAGAATAAACATCAGTTTTAAGTGTTGACCTTGGATGAATTTCACCATTTCATGATGGTCGGACAATTCAGACCCGGTGAAAGATGTTGTCTTGTTTTTGTTTTTTAAATGTCACTTCTATTGACTTGATATGTCATCCATCGCCCCACATCAGTCCTTGGACCAGTTGTTGTCAAGCTGTCCAAAACTGGTCCAAGGACTCTCTGACAAGATCACTAAATGACACTAAATAATAATTCACTTAGTCTCCAGCTTTAATGAAGAATCCTGCACATCTAACGTATCTCGCTGGAAATAATCAACAAGGATTGAGGCTCATTGTCAAATAAGGCTCCACGAAGGAAACAAGTCGGTGTCCGATGCAAACGCGTCGTCCCCCTAAAGCTCACATTCCAGTGGATTACTTTAA
>NW_027614178.1:0-29197 GCF_965212315.1 Lampetra planeri
CACACGGAGAGACACACGGAGAGACAGAGACACACGGTGAGACACACGGAGAGACACACGGAGACACACACGGAGAGACACACGGAGAGACACACGGAGACACACACGGAGAGACACACGGAGAGACAGAGACACACGGAGACACACACGGAGAGACACACGGAGAGACACACGGAGACACACACGGAGAGACACACGGAGAGACACACGGTGAGACACACGGAGACACACACGGAGACACACGGTGAGACACACGGGGAGACACGGTGAGACAGAGACACACGGAGAGACACACGGAGACACACACGGAGAGACACACGGTGAGACAGAGACACACGGAGAGACACACGGTGAGATACACGGTGAGACACGGTGAGACACACGGTGAGACACACGGAGAGACACACGGGGAGACACACGGTGAGACACACGGAGAGACACACGGAGAGACACACGGTGAGACAGAGACACACGGAGAGACACACGGTGAGACACACGGTGAGACAGAGACACACGGAGAGACACACGGTGAGACACACGGTGAGACACACGGTGAGACACACGGTGAGACACACGGTGAGACAGAGATACACGGAGACACACGGTGAGACACACGGTGAGACACATGGAGACACACGGTGAGACACACGGTGAGACAGAGACACACGGTGAGACACACGGTAAGACACACGGGGAGACACACGGTGAGACACACGGTGAGACACAAGGTGAGACACACGGTGAGACACACGGTGAGACAGAGACACACGGAGAGACACACGGTGAGACACACGGTGAGACACACGGTGAGACACACGGTGAGACAGAGACACGGTGAGACACACGGTGAGACACACGGTGAGACACACGGTGAGACACACGGGGAGACAGAGACACACGGTGAGACACACGGGGAGACAGAGACACACGGTGAGACACACGGGGAGACATGGGGAGACAGAGAGACACGGGGTGGGGGGGGTGGACACACGGGGGAGACAGAGAGACACGGGGAGACACACATGCGGACACGCGTGTGAGCTGTTATCACCCATGCTATCACCCATGGTAACACCCATGGTAACACCCATGGTAACACCCATGGTATCACCCATGGTAACACCCATGGTAACACCCATGCTAACACCCATGGTAACACCCATGCTATCACCCATGGTAACACCCATGGTAACACCCATGGTAACACCCATGGTAACACCCATGGTAACACCCATGGTAACACCCATGGTAACACCCATGGTATCACCCATGGTAACACCCATGCTAACACCCATGGTAACACCCATGGTAACACCCATGGTAACACCCATGGTAACACCCATGGTAACACCCATGGTATCACCCATGGTATCACCCATGGTAACACCCATGCTAACACCCATGGTAACACCCATGGTATCACCCATGGTAACACCCATGGTAACACCCATGGTAACACCCATGGTAACACCCATGGTAACACCCATGGTAACACCCATGGTAACACCCATGGTAACACCCATGGTAACACCCATGGTAACACCCATGGTAACACCCATGGTATCACCCATGGTAACACCCATGGTAACACCCATGGTAACACCCATGGTAACACCCATGGTAACACCCATGGTAACACCCATGGTAACACCCATGGTAACACCCATGCTATCACCCATGGTAACACCCATGGTAACACCCATGGTAACACCCATGGTAACACCCATGGTAACACCCATGGTATCACCCATGGTAACACCCATGGTAACACCCATGGTAACACCCATGGTATCACCCATGGTAACACCCATGGTAACACCCATGGTAACACCCATGGTAACACCCATGCTAACACCCATGGTAACACCCATGCTAACACCCATGGTAACACCCATGCTAACACCCATGGTAACACCCATGCTATCACCCATGCTATCACCCATGGTAACACCCATGGTAACACCCATGGTAACACCCATGGTAACACCCATGCTATCACCCATGGTAACACCCATGGTAACACCCATGGTAACACCCATGGTATCACCCATGGTAACACCCATGCTATCACCCATGGTAACACCCATGGTAACACCCATGGTATCACCCATGGTAACACCCATGGTAACACCCATGGTATCACCCATGGTAACACCCATGGTAACACCCATGCTATCACCCATGCTAACACCCATGGTAACACCCATGCTAACACCCATGGTAACACCCATGGTAACACCCATGGTAACACCCATGCTAACACCCATGGTAACACCCATGCTAACACCCATGCTAACACCCATGGTAACACCCATGGTAACACCCATGGTAACACCCATGGTAACACCCATGGTATCACCCATGCTAACACCCATGGTAACACCCATGCTAACACCCATGCTAACACCCATGGTAACACCCATGGTAACACCCATGCTAACACCCATGGTAACACCCATGGTAACACCCATGGTAACACCCATGGTATCACCCATGCTAACACCCATGGTAACACCCATGGTAACACCCATGGTAACACCCATGGTAACACCCATGGTAACACCCATGGTAACACCCATTCTATCACCCATGGTAACACCCATGGTAACACCCATGGTAACACCCATGGTAACACCCATGGTATCACCCATGCTATCACCCATGGTAACACCCATGGTAACACCCATGGTATCACCCATGGTAACACCCATGGTAACACCCATGCTAACACCCATGGTAACACCCATGGTAACACCCATGGTAACACCCATGGTAACACCCATGGTAACACCCATGGTAACACCCATGCTAACACCCATGGTAACACCCATGGTAACACCCATGGTAACACCCATGGTAACACCCATGGTAACACCCATGGTAACACCCATGGTAACACCCATGCTAACACCCATGGTAACACCCATGGTAACACCCATGGTAACACCCATGGTAACACCCATGGTATCACCCATGGTAACACCCATGGTAACACCCATGGTAACACCCATGGTATCACCCATGGTAACACCCATGCTATCACCCATGGTAACACCCATGGTAACACCCATGGTAACACCCATGGTAACACCCATGGTAACACCCATGCTATCACCCATGGTAACACCCATGGTAACACCCATGGTAACACCCATGGTATCACCCATGGTAACACCCATGCTATCACCCATGGTAACACCCATGGTAACACCCATGCTAACACCCATGGTAACACCCATGGTAACACCCATGCTAACACCCATGGTAACACCCATGGTAACACCCATGGTAACACCCATGGTATCACCCATGGTAACACCCATGCTAACACCCATGGTAACACCCATGGTAACACCCATGGTAACACCCATGCTAACACCCATGGTAACACCCATGGTATCACCCATGCTAACACCCATGCTAACACCCATGGTAACACCCATGGTAACACCCATGGTAACACCCATGCTATCACCCATGCTAACACCCATGCTAACACCCATGGTAACACCCATGGTAACACCCATGGTAACACCCATGCTATCACCCATGCTAACACCCATGCTAACACCCATGGTAACACCCATGGTAACACCCATGGTATCACCCATGGTAACACCCATGGTAACACCCATGGTAACACCCATGGTAACACCCATGGTAACACCCATGCTATCACCCATGCTATCACCCATGGTAACACCCATGCTAACACCCATGGTAACACCCATGGTAACACCCATGCTATCACCCATGGTAACACCCATGCTATCACCCATGGTATCACCCATGGTAACACCCATGGTATCACCCATGGTAACACCCATGGTAACACCCATGGTATCACCCATGCTATCACCCATGGTATCACCCATGGTAACACCCATGGTATCACCCATGGTAACACCCATGGTAACACCCATGCTAACACCCATGGTAACACCCATGGTAACACCCATGGTAACACCCATGGTAACACCCATGGTAACACCCATGGTAACACCCATGGTAACACCCATGCTATCACCCATGCTAACACCCATGCTAACACCCATGGTAACACCCATGGTAACACCCATGGTATCACCCATGGTAACACCCATGGTAACACCCATGGTAACACCCATGGTAACACCCATGGTAACACCCATGCTATCACCCATGCTATCACCCATGGTAACACCCATGCTAACACCCATGGTAACACCCATGGTAACACCCATGCTATCACCCATGGTAACACCCATGGTATCACCCATGGTAACACCCATGGTAACACCCATGCTATCACCCATGGTAACACCCATGGTAACACCCATGGTAACACCCATGGTAACACCCATGGTATCACCCATGGTATCACCCATGGTAACACCCATGGTATCACCCATGGTAACACCCATGGTAACACCCATGGTAACACCCATGGTAACACCCATGGTATCACCCATGGTAACACCCATGGTATCACCCATGGTAACACCCATGGTAACACCCATGGTATCACCCATGGTAACACCCATGGTAACACCCATGGTAACACCCATGGTATCACCCATGCTATCACCCATGGTATCACCCATGGTAACACCCATGGTATCACCCATGGTAACACCCATGGTAACACCCATGGTATCACCCATGCTATCACCCATGGTATCACCCATGGTAACACCCATGGTATCACCCATGGTAACACCCATGGTAACACCCATGCTAACACCCATGGTAACACCCATGGTAACACCCATGGTAACACCCATGGTAACACCCATGCTATCACCCATGGTAACACCCATGGTAACACCCATGCTAACACCCATGGTAACACCCATGGTAACACCCATGGTAACACCCATGGTAACACCCATGCTAACACCCATGGTAACACCCATGGTAACACCCATGGTATCACCCATGGTAACACCCATGGTAACACCCATGGTAACACCCATGGTAACACCCATGGTAACACCCATGGTATCACCCATGGTAACACCCATGGTAACACCCATGGTAACACCCATGGTATCACCCATGGTATCACCCATGGTAACACCCATGGTAACACCCATGGTAACACCCATGCTAACACCCATGGTAACACCCATGGTAACACCCATGGTATCACCCATGGTAACACCCATGGTAACACCCATGCTATCACCCATGCTAACACCCATGGTAACACCCATGGTAACACCCATGGTAACACCCATGGTAACACCCATGGTAACACCCATGCTATCACCCATGGTAACACCCATGGTAACACCCATGGTAACACCCATGGTAACACCCATGCTATCACCCATGGTAACACCCATGGTAACACCCATGCTATCACCCATGGTAACACCCATGCTATCACCCATGGTAACACCCATGGTAACACCCATGCTATCACCCATGGTAACACCCATGGTAACACCCATGGTAACACCCATGGTAACACCCATGGTAACACCCATGGTAACACCCATGCTATCACCCATGGTAACACCCATGCTATCACCCATGGTAACACCCATGGTAACACCCATGGTAACACCCATGGTAACACCCATGGTAACACCCATGGTAACACCCATGGTATCACCCATGGTATCACCCATGGTAACACCCATGGTAACACCCATGGTAACACCCATGGTATCACCCATGCTATCACCCATGGTAACACCCATGGTAACACCCATGGTAACACCCATGGTAACACCCATGGTAACACCCATGCTATCACCCATGCTATCACCCATGGTAACACCCATGCTAACACCCATGGTAACACCCATGGTAACACCCATGCTATCACCCATGGTAACACCCATGGTAACACCCATGGTATCACCCATGGTAACACCCATGGTAACACCCATGGTAACACCCATGCTATCACCCATGGTATCACCCATGGTAACACCCATGGTATCACCCATGGTAACACCCATGGTAACACCCATGCTAACACCCATGGTAACACCCATGGTAACACCCATGGTAACACCCATGCTATCACCCATGGTAACACCCATGGTAACACCCATGCTAACACCCATGGTAACACCCATGGTAACACCCATGGTAACACCCATGGTAACACCCATGCTAACACCCATGGTAACACCCATGGTAACACCCATGGTATCACCCATGGTAACACCCATGGTAACACCCATGGTAACACCCATGGTAACACCCATGGTATCACCCATGGTAACACCCATGGTAACACCCATGGTAACACCCATGGTATCACCCATGGTATCACCCATGGTAACACCCATGGTAACACCCATGGTAACACCCATGCTAACACCCATGGTAACACCCATGGTAACACCCATGGTATCACCCATGGTAACACCCATGGTAACACCCATGCTATCACCCATGCTAACACCCATGGTAACACCCATGGTAACACCCATGGTAACACCCATGGTAACACCCATGCTATCACCCATGGTAACACCCATGGTAACACCCATGGTAACACCCATGGTAACACCCATGCTATCACCCATGGTAACACCCATGGTAACACCCATGCTATCACCCATGGTAACACCCATGCTATCACCCATGGTAACACCCATGGTAACACCCATGCTATCACCCATGGTAACACCCATGGTAACACCCATGGTAACACCCATGGTAACACCCATGGTAACACCCATGGTAACACCCATGCTATCACCCATGGTAACACCCATGCTATCACCCATGGTAACACCCATGGTAACACCCATGGTAACACCCATGGTAACACCCATGGTAACACCCATGGTAACACCCATGGTAACACCCATGGTATCACCCATGGTATCACCCATGGTAACACCCATGGTAACACCCATGGTAACACCCATGGTATCACCCATGCTATCACCCATGGTAACACCCATGGTAACACCCATGGTAACACCCATGGTAACACCCATGGTAACACCCATGGTATCACCCATGCTATCACCCATGGTAACACCCATGGTAACACCCATGGTAACACCCATGGTAACACCCATGGTAACACCCATGGTAACACCCATGGTATCACCCATGCTATCACCCATGGTAACACCCATGGTATCACCCATGGTAACACCCATGGTAACACCCATGGTAACACCCATGCTATCACCCATGGTAACACCCATGGTAACACCCATGGTAACACCCATGGTAACACCCATGGTAACACCCATGGTAACACCCATGGTATCACCCATGGTAACACCCATGGTAACACCCATGGTAACACCCATGGTAACACCCATGCTATCACCCATGGTAACACCCATGGTAACACCCATGCTATCACCCATGCTATCACCCATGGTAACACCCATGGTAACACCCATGGTAACACCCATGGTAACACCCATGGTAACACCCATGGTAACACCCATGGTAACACCCAGACCCAGGGTAGCGCGGTTCCACCTCAGTACCATCAAAACAATAAACATGTGATTCGAAGCTTCAGTGACTGCAGGGATCGATACCCTTTGGATCTTTCGCTAAAGTCCACGTAGGTAGACAAACACAACAAATCACGACGTTTCGATCGCAACACACAAGCAATCCTCATCGGGTGCAACGACCGGCAGTCACGAAAGCTTCAAATGAAGACTGGACCCGCCGCTACGGGGAGGGTTTCCACCAGAGGTGGGACAAAGTCATTGTTATGCAAGTCCAAGTCGAGTCGCAAGTCATCAAATTCATGACTCGAGTCTGACTCGAGTCCAAGTCACATGACTCGAGTCCACATCTCAGAGGTGGGACAAAGTCATTGTTATGCAAGTCCAAGTCGAGTCGCAAGTCATCAAATTCATGACTCGAGTCTGACTCGAGTCTAAGTCACATGACTCGAGTCCACATCTCAGAGGTGGGACAAAGTCATTGTTATGCAAGTCCAAGTCGAGTCGCAAGTCATCAAATTCATGACTCGAGTCTGACTCGAGTCCAAGTCACATGACTCGAGTCCACACCTCTGCTACACTATTACACTACACTATACACTACACTATACACTACACTATACACTACACTATACACTACACTACACTATACACTACTATACACTATACACTACACTATACTATATACTACACTATACACTACACTATACACTACACTATTACACTACACTATACACTACACTACTACACTACACACTACACTATACACTACACTACACTATACACTACTATACACTATACACTACACTATACTACACACTACACTATACACTACACTATACACTACACTATTACACTACACTATACACTACACTACTACACTACACACTACACTATACACTACACTATACACTTTCCACACACATCCGTTAGAGCCTTTAACGGACTGCGAGACAAGAACAGCTCCTACACCTCATCGAGTCGCTCACCTTTCTGAAGATATGCCACGACAACACGGTATTTGCGACCACATTTACACTCGCCTGAGATGTTGACTACCTCGCCTGAGATGTTGACTACCTCGCCTGAGATGTTGACTACCTCGCCTGAGATGTTGACTACCTCGCCTGGTCTACAGGAGGTCGTGGGTCATGCTGTTAATTTGGAGTCTGTGTCTCTCTCTCTCCCCGGGTTGAGATGTTGACTACCTCGCCTGAGATGTTGACTACCTCGCCTGAAATGTTGACTACCTCGCCTGAGATGTTGACTACCTCGCCTGAGATGTTGACTACCTCGCCTGGTCTACAGGAGGTCGTGGGTCCTGCTGTTAATTTGGAGTCTGTGTCTCTCTCTCTCCCCGGGTTGAGATGTTGACTACCTCGTCTGAGATGTTGACTACCTCGCCTGAGATGTTGACTACCTCGCCTGAGATGTTGACTACCTCGCCTGGTCTACAGGAGGTCGTGGGTCCTGCTGTTAATTTGGAGTCTGTGTCTCTCTCTCCCCGGGTTGAGATGTTGACTACCTCGTCTGAGATGTTGACTACCTCGCCTGAGATGTTGACTACCTCGCCTGAGATGTTGACTACCTCGCCTGGTCTACAGGAGGTCGTGGGTCCTGCTGTTAATTTGGAGTCTGTGTCTCTCTCTCCCCGGGTTGAGATGTTGACTACCTCGTCTGAGATGTTGACTACCTCGCCTGAGATGTTGACTACCTCGCCTGAGATGTTGACTACCTCGCCTGGTCTACAGGAGGTCGTGGGTCCTGCTGTTCATTTGGAGTCTGTGTCTCTCCCCGGGTTGAGATGTTGACTACCTCGCCTGAGATGTTGACTACCTCGCCTGGTGTATACCACCTCCTCCACCACCACCTCAACCACCACCATCACCACGACCTCAACCAACTCCACCACCACCTCCATCACCACCACCTCCACCACTACCACCACCACTACCACCTCCACCACCCCCTCCAACACCACCACCTCCAACACCACCACCTCCTCCACTACCACCACTACCACCTCCACCACCACCTCCACCACTACCACCTCCACCACCAGCACCTCCACCACCACCATCACCACCATCCCCATCACCACCACCACCACCTCCACCACTACCACCTCCACAACTACCACCTCCACCACTACCACCTCCACCACCACCTCCTCCACTACCACCTCCACCATCACCTCCACCACTACCACCTCCACCACCACCATCACCACCATCCCCATCACCACCACCACCTCCACCACCCTCACCACTACCAACACCTCCACCACCACCACTACCACCACCACGACACCGCGAATACTCACGCCAAGCCCCGTCAGCCCTCCGACACAGATAGACTCCTCCGACGTCCACTCTCGTCTCCACCTCTCCTCCACCTCCACCACCTCCACCACCACCACCACCACCCGTAGCCTCAGCGTCTCTCCCCATCACCGCAGGAGTCGCGGCGTCTCCCGCCATAGCCGCCGCTGTCGCTCCCGCCGCTGCCGCCGTAGACGACGACGACGATGTGGTGGACGATGTTGACGAGGTGGACGATGATGAGGAGGTTGTTGAGGTGGTTGTTGTTGTGGTTGAGGTGGTGGTGGTGGTGGCGGCCGAGGAGAGAGAGACGGCCGCCATATTGGTGGGGGGGGGAGTGAGCGCGCGCGCAGACTTCTGACCGGAACCGGATGTTGGTGTGGGGGGTAGGGGGGCGGGGCGGGGCGAGAGAGGGGGGCGTGGTTTAAGGGGGCGGGGCGGGCGTGGCTGGAGGGGCGGGGCGAGGTAGGGGGCGTGGTTTAAGGGGGCGGGGCGTGGCTGGAGGGGCGGGGCGAGAAAGGGGGCGGGGCAAAGGGGGTTGTGCCCGATAGGGAGTTGGACCCCTATAGTTTAACATGGTGAGTAGGACCCTATAGTTTAATATGGGATCCCCTATAGTTTAACATGGTGAGTAGGACCCTATAGTTTAACATGGGGAGTGGGACCCTATAGTTTAACATGGGGAGTGGGACCCTATAGTTTAACATGGGGAGTGGGACCCTATAGTTTAACATGGGGAGTAGGACCCTATAGTTTAACATGGTGAGTGGAACCCTATAGTTTAACATGGTGAGTGGGACCCTATAGTTTAACATGGGGAGTGGAACCCTATAGTTTAACATGGGGAGTGGGACCCTATAGTTTAACATGGTGAGTGGGACCCTATAGTTTAACATGGGGAGTGGGACCCTATAGTTTAACATGGTGAGTGGAACCCTATAGTTTAACATGGGGACCCTATAGTTTAACATGGGGAGTGGGACCCTATAGTTTAACATGGGGAGTGGGACCCTATAGTTTAACATGGTGAGTGGGACCCTATAGTTTAACATGGTGAGTGGGACCCTATAGTTTAACATGGTGAGTGGGACCCTATAGTTTAACATGGGGAGTGGGACCCTATAGTTTAACATGGTGAGTGGAACCCTATAGTTTAACATGGGGACCCTATAGTTTAACATGGGGAGTGGGACCCTATAGTTTAACATGGGGAGTGGGACCCTATAGTTTAACATGGTGAGTGGGACCCTATAGTTTAACATGGGGAGTGGGACCCTATAGTTTAACATGGTGAGTGGAACCCTATAGTTTAACATGGGGACCCTATAGTTTAACATGGGGAGTGGGACCCTATAGTTTAACATGGGGAGTGGGACCCTATAGTTTAACATGGTGAGTGGGACCCTATAGTTTAACATGGGGAGTGGGACCCTATAGTTTAACATGGTGAGTGGAACCCTATAGTTTAACATGGCGACCCTATAGTTTAACATGGTGAGTGGGACCCTATAGTTTAACATGGGGAGTGGGACCCTATAGTTTACCATGGGGAGTGGAACCCTATAGTTTAATATGGGGAGTGGAACCCTATAGTTTAACATGGTGAGTGGGACCCTATAGTTTAACATGGGGAGTGGAACCCTATAGTTTAACATGGTGAGTGGGACCCTATAGTTTAACATGGGGAGTGGAACCCTATAGTTTAACATGGGGAGTGGAACCCTATAGTTTAACATGGGGAGTGGAACCCTATAGTTTAACATGGTGAGTAGGACCCTATAGTTTAACATGGGGAGTGGAACCCTATAGTTTAACATGGTGAGTGGGACCCTATAGTTTAACATGGGGAGTGGGACCCTATAGTTTAACATGGGGAGTGGAACCCTATAGTTTAACATGGTGAGTGGAACCCTATAGTTTAACATGGTGAGTGGGACCCTATAGTTGAACATGGGGAGTGGAACCCTATAGTTTAACATGGGGAGTGGGACCCTATAGTTTAACATGGTGAGTGGAACCCTATAGTTTAACATGGGGACCCTATAGTTTAACATGGGGAGTGGGACCCTATAGTTTAACATGGGGAGTGGGACCCTATAGTTTAACATGGTGAGTGGGACCCTATAGTTTAACATGGGGAGTGGGACCCTATAGTTTACCATGGGGAGTGGAACCCTATAGTTTAATATGGGGAGTGGAACCCTATAGTTTAACATGGTGAGTGGGACCCTATAGTTTAACATGGTGAGTAGGACCCTATAGTTTAACATGGGGAGTGGGACCCTATAGTTTAACATGGGGAGTGGGACCCTATAGTTTAACATGGGGAGTGGAACCCTATAGTTTAACATGGGGAGTGGAACCCTATAGTTTAACATGGGGAGTGGAACCCTATAGTTTAACATGGGGAGTGGAACCCTATAGTTTAACATGGTGAGTAGGACCCTATAGTTTAACATGGGGAGTGGGACCCTATAGTTTAACATGGGGAGTGGGACCCTATAGTTTAACATGGGGAGTGGGACCCTATAGTTTAACATGGTGAGTGGGACCCTATAGTTTAACATGGTGAGTAGGACCCTATAGTTTAACATGGGAACCCTATAGTTTAACATGGGGAGTGGGACCCTATAGTTTAACATGGGGAGTGGGACCCTATAGTTTAACATGGGGAGTGAGACCCTATAGTTTAACATGGGACCCTTATAGTTTAATATGGGAACCCTATAGTTTAACATGGGGAGTGGGACCCTATAGTTTAACATGGGACCCCTATAGTTTAATATGGGAACCCTATAGTTTAATATGGGGAGTGGGACCCTATAGTTTACCATGGGGAGTAGGACCCTATAATTTAACATGGGTCCCCTATAGTTTACCATGGGAACCCTATAGTTTAACATGAGATCCCCTATAATTTACCATGGGAACCCTATTCGTTCACCCTGCGTGTTATCTCTAATCAGTACGATCACCATCACCATGGTATATCCACTGCTGTATGGAGATCACTGTGGTGATGGTGACGATGGTGGTGGTGATGATGGTGGTGGTGGTGGTAGTGATGGTGGTGGTGATGGTGGTGGTGATGGTGGTGGTGATGATGGTGGTGGCGGAGTTGGTGGTGGTGATGTTGGTGGTGGTGATGATGGTGGTGGTGATGATGGTGGTGATGGTGGTGGTGATGGTGGTGGTGGTGATGGTGGTGGCGGAGTTGGGGGTGATGATGGTGGTGGTGGTGATGATGGTGGTGATGGTGATGGTGGTGATGGTGGTGATGGTGGTGATGGTGGAGGTGGTGGTGATGATGGTGGTGGTAGTGATGGTGGTGGTGGTGGTGATGGTGGTGGTGATGGTGGTGGTGATGATGGTGGTGGCGGAGTTGGTGGTGGTGATGTTGGTGGTGGTGATGGTGGAGGTGGTGGTGATGATGGTGGTGGTGGTGATGATGGTGGTGGTGGTGATGGTGGTGGTGATGGTGGTGGTGATGATGGTGGTGGTGGTGATGATGGTGGTGGTGATGGTGATGGTGGTGGTGATGGTGGTGGTGGTGGTGGTGATGATGGTGGTGGTGGTGATGGTGGTGGTGGTGGTGATGATGGTGGTGATGATGGTGGTGGTGGTGGAGTTGGGGGTGATGATGGTGGTGATGGTGATGATGATGGTGGTGATGGTGGTGATGGTGGTGGTGATGATGGTGGTGGTGGTGGAGTTGGGGGTGATGATGGTGGTGATGGTGATGATGATGGTGGTGATGATGGTGGTTGGTGATGGTGATGGTGGTTATGTCTCCACCCTCCGTGTGTTCTCTGTCTCTCAGTGCCATCATCATCATCATCACCACCACGACCAGGGTCCATCCACTGCTAGATGAAGATCAACGTCACATCCCCATGGTCTGCCCACTGCTTTGCAGCCATGGATTATGGATGAAGGGTCGGTGACCGAAACGTCTAATAGATGTTGACGCAATATTCACACAAAAAAACACCGCAAACATGATTTTTTAAAATGTGTTTATTTATTTTAAAAGAACGCAATCACGACGACATCAGCTGACAACGCTGTTGTCACCATCATCACTCCCCACGAGAGAGAGAGACACGCAGAGAGAGAAGCCGGTGTGGTGGTCCAGGTGATGGTGGTGATGATGGTGATGATGGTGATGATGGTGATGGTGGTGGTGATGGTGGTGATGGTGGTGGTGATGATGGTGGTGATGGTGATGATGGTGGTGATGGGTGGTGGTGATGATGATGATGGTAGTGGTGACGATGATGGTGATGGTGGTGATGTGGTGGTGATGATGATGATGGTTGTGGTGAAGATGATGATGTTGGTGATGGTGGTGGTGATGGTGGTGGTGATGGTGATGGTGGTGATGGTGGTGGTGATGATAATGGTGATGGTGATGATGGTGATGATGGTGGTGATGGGTGGTGGTGATGATGATGATGGTATTGGTGATGATGGTGGTGATGATGATGGTGATGGTGGTGATGATGGTGGTGGTGATGGTGGTGGAGTTGGTGGAGGTGATGATGGTGGTGGTGATGGTGGTGATGATGGTGATGATGATGGTGATGATGGTGATGGTGGTGATGATGGTGGTGGTGATGATGGTGATGGTGGTGATGGTAGTGGTGGTGGTGATGATGGTGATGATGGTGATGGTGATGATGGTGGTGATGATGATGATGATGGTAGTGGTGATGATGGTGGTGATGGTGATGGTGGTGATGTGGTGGTGATGATGATGATGTTGGTGATGGTGGTGGTGATGGTGGTGATGGTGGTGGTGATGATGGAGTTGGTGATGATGAAGATGATGATGTTGGTGATGGTGGTGGTGGTGATGATGATGGTAGTGGTGATGATGGTGGTGATGATGATGGTGATGATGGTGATGGTGGTGGTGGTGATGTTGATGGTGCTGGTGGTGATGGTGGTGATGGTGGTAATCAGGCGGTGTGGTTTGCCCAGCTGGGGAAGGTGTCCAGGCTGAACATGGCTCTGCCCCACGTGTTGATGATGGTGATGATGGTGGTGATCGTGGTGATGATGATGGTGGTGATGTTGATGGTGGTGATGGTGGTGATGGTGGTAATCAGGCGGTGTGGTTTGCCCAGCTGGGGAAGGTGTCCAGGCTGAACATGGCTCTGCCCCACGTGTTGATGATGGTGATGATGGTGGTGATCGTGGTGATGATGATGGTGGTGATGTTGATGGTGGTGATGGTGGTGATGGTGGTAATCAGGCGGTGTGGTTTGCCCAGCTGGGGAAGGTGTCCAGGCTGAACATGGCTCTGCCCCACGTGTTGATGATGGTGATGATGGTGGTGATCGTGGTGATGATGATGGTGGTGATGTTGATGTTGATGGTGGTGATGGTGGTGATGGTGGTAATCAGGCGGTGTGGTTTGCCCAGCTGGGGAAGGTGTCCAGGCTGAACATGGCTCTGCCCCACGTGTTGATGATGGTGATGATGATGGTGGTGATGGTGGTGATGTTGATGATGGTGATGGTGGTGATGGTGGTGATGGTGGTAATCAGGCGGTGTGGTTTGCCCAGCTGGGGAAGGTGTCCAGGCTGAACATGGCTCTGCCCCACGTGTTGATGGCCAAGGTGACCGTGGCCACGCCGATGAGGTTCACTCCCAAGCCGCTCTTGATCTACACACACACAGGCACAGACAAAGGTCCCCCAGGTAGCCTCCAGCAGGGCTCTTAGGGGCAAGTGCAGTCACACACAGACACAGCTGCCCCAGGTAGCCTCTAGCAGGGCTCTAGGGGCAAGTGCTGTCACACAGACAAAACTGCCCCAGGTAGCCTCTAACAGGGCTCTAGAGGCAAGTGCTGTCACACAGACACAGACAAAGGTCACCCAGGTAGCCTCCAGCAGGGCTCTACGGGCAAGTGCAGTCACACACAGGCACAGACAAAGGTCCCCCAGGTAGAATATAGCAGGGCTCTTAGGGGCAAGTGCAGTCACACACAGACACAGGTCCCCCAGGTAGCCTCTAGCAGGGTTCTAGGGGCAAGTGCTGTCACACAGACAAAGCTGCCCCAGGTAGCCTCCAGCAGGGCTCTAGGGGCAAGTGCTGTCACACAGACAAAGCTGCCCCAGGTAGCCTCCAGCAGGGCTCTAGTGGCAAGTGCTGTCACACAGACGCAGACAAAGGTCCCCCAGGTAGCCTCTAGCAGGGCTCTAGGCGCAAGTGCTGAGTAGCACCACCTATGATGCACACACAGACAAAGGTGATGACAGTGATGATGATGGTGGTGATGATGGTGGTGATGATGATGGTGATGACGATGACGATGATGACGATGATGACTATGACGATGACGACGATGATGGTGATGATGGTGATGATGATGATGATGACGATGATGACGACGATGACGATGACGACGATGATGGTCATGATGTCAATGACAGTGATGACGACGATGACGACGACGATGACGATGATGACGATGATGATGACGATGATGATGACGATGACGACGATGATGACGATGATGATGACGATGACGATGTTCATGATGTCAATGACAGTGATGACGATGATGACGATGATGACGATGATGACGATGATGACGATGATGACGATGATAATGACGACGATGACGACGATGATGACGATGACGACGACGACGATGATGACGGTGATGATGTTCATGATGTCAATGACAGTGATGACGATGATGACGATGATGACGATGATGATGACGATGATGACGATGATGACGATGATGACGATGATGACGATGATGACGATGATGATGATGATGACGATGATGATGTCAATGACAGTGATGACGATGATGACGATGATGACGATGATGATGTCAATGACAGTGATGACGATGATGACGATGATGACGATGATGATGATGATGACGATGATGATGTCAATGACAGTGATGACGATGATGACGATGATGACGATGATGATGATGATGACGATGATGATGTCAATGACAGTGATGACGATGATGACGATGATGACGATGATGACGATGACGATGACGATGACGACGATGACGATGACGACGACGATGATGACTATGATGATGATGACGATGACGACGATGATGATGATGATGATTGATAGTGATGATGATAGTGATGATGATAGTGATGATGATAGTGATGATGACGATGGTGATGATGGTCATGATGTCAATGACAGTGATGACGACGATGACGACGATAATGTCAATGATGACGATGACAACAATGATGATGACGACGACGACGATGATGATGACGATGATGGAAATGACGATGATGATGACGACGATGACGACGATGATGACGACGATGATGACGACGATGATGACGATGACGATGACGACGATGACGACGATGATGACGACGATGATGACGATGATGATGACGACGATGACGACGATGATGACGACGATGATGACGATGACGATGACGACGATGATGACGATGACGACGATGATGACGATGACGACGATGATGACGATGACGATGACGACGATGATGACGACGATAATGTCAATGATGACGATGACAACGATGACGACGATGATGACGATGATGACGACGACGACGACGACGACGACGATGACGACGACGATGACGACAATGACGACAATGACGACAATGACGACAATGACGACGACGACAATGACGACGATGACGATGATGATGGTCATGATGTCAATGACAGTGATGACGACGACGACGACGACGACGCCCCCACCATGTCGACGACTTGTAGGTGGCCGTACGAGAAGACGATGGCGTTGGGCGGCGTGGCCACGGGCAGCATGAAGGCAAACGAAGTGCACAGCGTGCAGGGAGCCATCAGGTAGAGCGGGTGGATGCCCATCGCCTTCGCCTGGGGGGCCAGGGTGGCACGGGTTGGGGGTGGCACGGGTTAGAGGGTGGCACGGGTTAGAGGGTGACACGGGTTAGGGGGTGGCACGGGTTAGAGGGTGGCACGGGTTGGGGATGGCACGGGTTAGAGGGTGGCACGGGTTAGGGGTGGCACGGGTTAGAGGGTGGCACGGGTTAGGGGGTGGCACGGGTTAGGGGTGGCACGGGTTAGGGGTGGCACGGGTTAGAGGGTGGCACGGGTTAGGGGGTGGCACGGGTTAGAGGGTGGCACGGGTTAGGGGGTGGCACGGGTTAGGGGTGGCACGGGTTAGAGGGTGGCACGGGTTAGAGGGTGGCACGGGTTAGAGGGTGGCACGGGTTAGAGGGTGGCACGGGTTGGGGATGGCACGGGTTAGAGGGTGGCACGGGTTATAGGGTGGATGCCCATCGCCTTCGCCTGGTGGGCCAGGGTGGCACGGGTTGGGGTGGCACGGGTTAGAGGGTGGCACGGGTTAGGGGTGGCACGGGTTAGAGGGTGATGATGGTGGTGATGATGGTGGTGATGGTGGTGGTGATGGTGGTGATGATGGTAATGATGGTAATGGTGGTGATGATGATGGTGATGATGGTGGTGATGGTGATGATGGTGATGATGATGGTGGTGATGATGATGGTGGTGATGATGATGGTGGTGGTGATGATGGTGATGATGGTGGTGATGGTGATGATGATGGTGATGATGGTGATGATGATGGTGGTGATGGTGGTGGTAGTGATGGTGATGATGATGGTGATGATGGTGATGATGGTGATGATGATGATGGTGATGATGATGATAGTGATGGTGATGATGATGGTGGTGAGTAGGAGGAGTGCTCCTCACCATGGAGGCGAGTATGGGCAGGAAGAGGGTGGCCGTGGTGGTGTTGCTCATGCACTCGGTGAGGGTGGCGATGAGGAGGCAAATGATGACCACCATGGCCCAGGGAGGGATGCTGCGGAGAGGGTGAAGCTGCTCGGACAGCCACAAGGACAGCCCAGACACCTACACAGACACACACAGACACACACACATAGACACACACACACACATAGACACAGATACACACACAGACACAGAGACACACAGACACAGAGACACACAGACACACACACACACACAGACATACAGACACACAGACACACACACATAGACACAAAACACACATAGACACAGTTACACACACAGACACAGAGACACACAGACACACACACAGACACACACACACAGACACACACACACACAGACAGATACACACACACACACACAGACACACACACACACAGACACACACACAGACACACACAGACACGCACAGACACACACACACACACAGACACACACACAGGCACACACAAACACACACAAACACACAGACACACGCACAGACACACACACACACATACACACACACACACACAGACACACACACACACAGACACACACACACACAGTGACACACATAAACACACACACACAGACACACACACATAGACACACACACACAGACACACACACATAGACACACACACACAGACACACACACACAGACACACACAGACACACACAGACACACACACACACAGACACACACAGACACACACAGACACACAGACACACACAGACACACACAGACACACACAGATACACACACTCACACACACACACAGACACACAGACACACACACAGGCACACACACAGACACACACACAGACACAGACACACACACACACAGACACACACACAGACACACACACACACACACAGACACACACAGACACACACACACACAGACACACACACAGACTCACCTCGCACCCCTTGGCGAGTGCGAATCCACCTCCCAGGAGCAGAACGATGTTCCAGGGCATGGAGCGCTGCACAGAGTTCCACTCCAGCAGACACGTGCTGGGAGCTACACACAGACACAGACAAAGATCCCCCGTGTAGCCTTAACAGACTGTGGGGGCAAGTGCTGTTCGCGAGCACCTATGAAGGCCGGAACGGCACACGAGGGGGTGGGTGGCCAGCACCACGCCCGACCGCCTTTGTCTCCCCAGTGGCACGATGTTTACTACACACCGCACCAGGTACTCATTTGAGGCTGAGTCGACCTAGGGGAGGCCCAGGACCTGTTCAGATAATCGCCACTGGTGTTGGCCGTGAGCGGGAATCGAACTCGGGTCGCCGGGTTCATAGCATAGCGCTAACCACTACACCCACCGCTCCCCACGTTCACACACGCATACACACACTAACACACACAGACACACAGACACACACAACAACAACAACAACAACCACCATTCACCACTAAGTGGCGGTGACAACACTACGGAGACACAGAGACACACAGAGACAGAGAGAGAGAGACACGCATATTACCGCTACCCACATACACTCACTCACTCTATCCTCCCTACGCAGACTTCCACCCACTCCATCCCACCCACCAACCGTCCTCTGTTCCCCACTCAGCCACAGACTCACTCACCCACCCACTCACTCACCCACTCACCCACCCACCCACTCACCCACCCACCCACTCACCCACCCACCCACTCACTCACCCACTCACCCACCCACCCACCCACCCACCCACTCACCCACTCACCCACCCACCCACTCACTCACCCACTCACCCACCCACCCACCCACTCACCCACCCACCCACCCACTCACCCACCCACTCACTCACCCACTCACCCATCCACCCACCCACTCACCCACCCACTCACTCACCCACTCACCCACCCATCCACATACTCACTCACCTCACCCACCCACCCACTGACTCTCCTACCCACCCACTCACCCACCCACTCACCCACCCACTCACCCACCCACCCACCCACCCACTCACCCACCCACTCACCCACCCACTCACTCACCCACCCACTCACTCACTCACTCACCCACCCACTCACTCACCCACCCACCCACTCACCCACTCACTCACCCACCCATCCACATACTCACCCACCCACCCACTCACCCACCCACTCACCCACCCACCCACCCACTGACTCTCCTACCCACCCACTCACCCACCCACCCACTCACCCACCCACTCACCCACCCACTCACTCACCCACTCACCCACTCACTCACCCACCCACTCACCCACCCACCCACTCACTCACCCACTCACCCACCCACTCACTCACCCACCCATCCACATACTCACCCACCCACCCCCTCACTCACCTCACCCACCCACCCACTGACTCTCCTACCCACCCACTCACCCACCCACTCACCCACCCACTTACCCACCCACTCACTCACCCACTCACCCACCCACTCACCCACCCACTCACCCACCCACTCACTCACCCACCCACTCACCCACTCACCCACCCACTCACCCACTCACCCACCCACTCACTCACTCACCCACCCACCCACTCACTCACCAACCCACCCACTCACTCACCAACCCACCCACTCACTCACTCACCCACCCACCCACTCACTCACCCACTCACCTACGTACTCACCCACTCACCCACCCACCCACCCACTCACCTCACCCACCCACCCACTGACTCTCCTACCCACCCACTCACCCACCCACTCACCCACCCACCGTCTCCCCGTGGCGTGGACTGCCCTGACCACAGGTTGTGTAAGAAGTGCGGTGGCCTCGCCGGAACCACGAAGAGGGACAGCGACACCAAGATGGCCGCCGTGGCGTCCGACACGAAGCTGCATGGCGGAGACACGGGGGGAGGGAGGGGGGGGAGACACGGGGGAGACACGGGGAGACACGGGGGAGACATGGGGGAGACAAGAGGAAGACACGGGGGAGACACGGGGTCACAGCGAGAGACGGGGGAGACACGAGGGAGACACGGGGAGACACGGGGAGACACGAGGTCACAGCGCGAGACGGGCAGTGTCGAGTCCAAGGTCAGTTTTGGGTCTCTATGAGTGTGGGTCTCTCTGGGTCTCTATGAGTCTGCAGAAACACGCATTTAGAGTGCACTATCTGGTCTTTATGAGTGTGGGTCTCTGTGGGTCTCTATGATTCTGGGCCTTTATGAGTGTGGGTCTCTGTGGGACTCTATGGATCTTTATGAGCATATGTCTTTGTGGGTCTCTGCATGTCTCTATGAGTCTCTGGGGCTATGCGTCTCTATGAGTATGGGTCTCTGTGAGTCTCTATGGGTCTCTGTGAGTCTCTATGGGTCTCTATGGGTCTCTGTGAGTCTCTGTGGGTCTCTGTAAGTCTCTATGGATCTCTGTGAGTCTCTATGGATCTCTGTCAGTCTCTCTGGGTCTCTATGAGTCTCTGTGGGTCTATGAGTCTCTGTGGGTCTCTGTGGGTCTCTGTGTGTCTCTGTGAGTCTCTATGGGTCTCTGTGAGTCTCTATGGGTCTCTGTGAGTCTCTATGAGTCTCTATGGGTCTATATGAGTCTCTGGATCTCTGTGAGTCTCTATGGATCTCTGTCAGTTTCTATGAGTCTATACGAGTCTATATGATTCTCTGGATCTAAGTGAGTCTATATGAGTCTCTATGGGTCTCTGTGAGTCTCTATGGGTCTTTATGAGTCTCTGCATTTTTGTGAGTCTATATGAGTCTCTGGATCTAAGTGAGTCTCTGTGGATTTCTATGAGTCTCAATGGATCTCTGTGAGTCTCTATGAGTCTATATGATTCTCTGGATCTTAGTGAGTCTATTTGAGTCTCTATGAGTCTATATGAGTCTCTATGGATCTCTGTGAGTCTCTATGAGTCTATGTGAGTCTCTGTGGATCTCTGTGAGTCTCTATGAGTCTATGTGAGTCTCTGTGAGTCTCTATGGGTCTCTGTGAGTCTCTATGAGTCTATGTGAGTCTCTGTGAGTCTCTATGGATCTCTGTGAGTCTCTATGAGTCTATGTGAGTCTCTGTGAGTCTCCATGGATCTCTGTAAGTCTCTATGAGTCTAGATGAGTCTCTGGATCGAAGTGAGTCTCTGTAAGTCTCTATGAGTCTATATGAGTCTCTATGGATCTCTGTGAGTCTCTATGAGTCTATGTGAGTCTCTGTGAGTCTCTATGGGTCTCTGTGAGTCTCCATGGATCTCTGTAAGTCTCTATGAGTCTAGATGAGTCTCTGGATCGAAGTGAGTCTCTGTAAGTCTCTATGAGTCTATATGAGTCTCTATGGATCTCTGTGAGTCTCTATGGGTCTCTGCGAGTCTTTATGGGTCTCTATGAGTCTCTGGATCTATGTGAGTCTCTATGAGTCTAGATGAGTCTATATGAGTCTTTATAAGTATGTGAGTCTCTATCAGTCTCTATGGGTCTCTGTGAGTCTCTATGCGTCTCTGTGAGTCTCTGTGAGTCTCTATGGATCTCTGTGAGTCTCTGTGGGTCTCTGCGAGTCTCTATGAGTCTTTATGAGTCTTTGTGAGTCTTTGTGAGTCTATGTGAGTCTCTATAGGTCTCTGTGAGTCTCTGTGAGTCTGTACGTGTCTCTGCATCTCTGTGAGTCTCTGTGGGTTTCTATAGGTCTCTGTGAGTCTCTGTCGGTCTCTATAGGTCTCTGTGAGTCTCTGTGAGTCTATATGTGTCTCTGCATCTCTGTGAGTCTCTGTGGGTCTCTATAGGTCTCTGTGAGTCTCTGTGAGTCTATACGTGTCTCTGCATCTCTGTGAGTCTCTGTGGGTCTCTATAGGTCTCTGTGAGTCTCTGTGAGTCTGTACGTGTCTCTGCATCTCTGTGAGTCTCTGTGGGTTTCTATAGGTCTCTGTGAGTCTCTGTGGGTCTCTATAGGTCTCTGTGAGTCTCTGTGAGTCTATACGTGTCTCTGCATCTCTGTGAGTGTATGTGGGTTTCTATAGGTCTCTGTGAGTCTCTGTGGGTCTCTATAGGTCTCTGTGAGTCTCTGTGAGTCTATACGTGTCTCTGCATCTCTGTGAGTGTATGTGGGTCTCTATAGGTCTCTGTGAGTCTCTGTGAGTCTATCCGTGTCTCTGCATCTCTGTGAGTCTCTGTGGGTCTCTATAGGTCTCTGTGAGTCTCTGTGAGTCTATACGTGTCTCTGCATCTCTGTGAGTCTCTGTGGGTCTCTATAGGTCTCTGTGAGTCTCTGTGAGTCTATACGTGTCTCTGCATCTCTGTGAGTCTCTGTGGGTTTCTATAGGTCTCTGTGAGTCTCTGTGGGTCTCTATAGGTCTCTGTGAGTCTCTGTGAGTCTATACGTGTCTCTGCATCTCTGTGAGTGTATGTGGGTTTCTATAGGTCTCTGTGAGTCTCTGTGGGTCTCTATAGGTCTCTGTGAGTCTCTGTGAGTCTATACGTGTCTCTGCATCTCTGTGAGTGTATGTGGGTCTCTATAGGTCTCTGTGAGTCTCTGTGAGTCTATCCGTGTCTCTGCATCTCTGTGAGTCTCTATGAGTCTCTGTGAGTCTCTGTGGGTCTCTGTGAGTCTCTATTGGTCTCTGTGAGTCTCTTTGGTTCTCTGGATCTAAGTGAGTCTCTATGAGTCTCTGTCAGTCTCTGTGAGTCTCTATCAGTCTCTGTGAGTCTCTGTGAGTCTATATGAGTCTCTATGAGTTTCTGTGAGTCTCTGTGAGTCTCTATGGATCTCTGTGAGTCTCTATGAGTCTCTTTGCATCTCTATGAGTCTCTATGAGTCTCTATGAGTCTCTGTGAGTCTCTGTGAGTCTCTGGATCTCTGTGAGTCTCTGTGAGTCTCTGTGAGTCTCTGTGAGTCTATATGAGTCTCTATGAGTTTCTGTGAGTCTATGTGAGTCTTTATGGATCTCTGTGAGTCTCTATGAGTCTCTATGAGTCTCTATGAGTCTCTGTGAGTCTCTATGTGAGTCTCTGGATCTCTGTGAGTCTCTGTGAGTCTCTGTGAGTCTCTGTGGATCTCTGTGTGCCTCACTGAGTCTCTGTGAGTCTATGTGAGTCTCTATGAGTCTCTGTGAGTCTCTATGGATCTCTGTGTGCCTCTATGAGTCTATGTGAGTCTCTGGATCTCTGTGTGCCTCTATGAGTCTCTGTGAGTCTCTATGAGTCTCTGTGAGTCTATGTGAGTCTCTATGAGTCTCTGTGAGTCTCTATAAGTCTCTGCGAGTCTCTGTGAATCTCTGTGTGCCTCTATGAGTCTATGTGAGTCTCTGGATCTCTGTGTGCCTCTATGAGTCTCTGTGAGTCTATGTGAGTCTCTATGAGTCTATGTGAGTCTCTATGAGTCTCTGTGAGGCTCTATAAGTCTCTGCGAGTCTCTGTGGATCTCTATGAGTCTATGTGAGTCTCTGTGAGTCTCTGTGAGTCTCTATGTGAGTCTCTGGATCTCTGTGAGTCTCTGTGAGTCTCTGTGAGTCTCTGTGAGTCTCTATGAGTCTCTGTGAGTCTCTGTGAGTCTCTATGGATCTCTGTGTGCCTCTATGAGTCTATGTGAGTCTCTATGAGTCTCTGTGAGTCTATGTGAGTCTCTATGAGTCTCTGTGAGTATCTGCGGATCTCTGTGAGTCTATACGTGTCTCTGTATCTCTGTGAGTCTCTGTGAGTCTCTGTGGATCTCTGTGTGCCTCACCTGCTCTTCGCCTGCATGAGAGCCTGGGCCCAGCCCGTGATGAAGCCCGGCTCCCGAGTGAGCCACAGCGCGGCGAGCAGGGCAAAGTGAGCCGCCACGCACGCCTCGGCCCAGCTCACCGCTCCGAGCCGCGAGTACTCCTGGCGCAGAACGGACGTGGCTGCTCTCTCGCCTTGCTCGGCCCGATCCTCCTCCTCCACCTGCTCCTCCTCATCCTCCTCCACATGGCTCCGATTCTCTCCCTCCACGTCCACCTCGTGGCCGTGATGATGATTGTCCCGACCATCCTCCACCTCCTCCTCATCCTCCACGTGGCTCCGATTCTCTCCCTCCACGTCCACCTCGTGGCCGTGATGATGATTCTTCTCTCGACCACCCCCCTCCATCTCCTCCTGCTGCTGCTGCTGATGCTGCTGATACTTCTTTCTCCCCCTCTTCTTCCTCTTACTGCATCCCAGCGACGAGCAGAAACTGTGTGTGTGGGGGGGGGGGGGTGATGGATATGAGGTGAGAAACGAGCCGTGCCCCTTACAACAGGCAGTCATTGACTTACGAACACCACCCACACTTACGAACGCCACCCACACTTACGAACACCACCCACACTTGCGAACACCACAACCCACACTTACGAACACCACCCTCACTTACGAACACCACCCACACTTACGAACACCACCCACACTTACGATCCACAACGCACACTTGCGAACACCACCCACACTTACGAACACCACCCACACTTGCGAACACCACCCACACTTGCGAACACCACCCACACTTACGAACACCACCCTCACTTACGAACACCACCCACACTTACGAACGCCACCCACACTTGCGAACGCCACCCACACTTACGAACACCACCCACACTTACGAACACCACCCACACTTACGAACACCACCCACACTTGCGAACGCCACCCACACTTGCGAACACCACCCACACTTACGATCCACCACCCACACTTACGAACACCACCCTCACTTACGAACACCACCCACACTTGCGAACACCACCCACACTTACGAACGCCACCCACACTTGCGAACACCACCCTCACTTACGAACACCACCCACACTTACGAACACCACCCACACTTACGAACACCACCCACACTTGCGAACACCACCCACACTTACGAACGCCACCCACACTTGCGAACACCACCCACACTTACGAACACCACCCACACTTACGAACACCACCCACACTTGCGAACACCACCCACACTTACGAACGCCACCCACACTTGCGAACACCACCCACACTTGCGAACGCCACCCACACTTGCGAACACCACCCACACTTACGAACTCCACCCACACTTACGAACACCACCCACACTTACGAACACCACCCACACTTGCGAACACCACCCACACTTGCGAACGCCACCCACACTTACGAACGCCACCCACACTTACGAACGCCACCCTCACTTACGAACTCCACCCACACTTACGAACACCACCCTCACTTACGAACACCACCCACACTTGCGAACACCACCCACACTTACGAACACCACCCACACTTGCGAACACCACCCACACTTGGAAACACCACCCACACTTACGAACACCACCCACACTTGCGAACACCACCCACACTTGCGAACGCCACCCACACTTACGAACACCACCCACACTTGGAAACACCACCCACACTTACGAACACCACCCCGTGCTTACGGTTTTTCCCTTCACATTTAGAATCACCGCGTGTTCAGAGCATTTGACTGCTGCTATAAATGCCCACGTGATGATGATATCAGCCACGTGGTTGAGTTGCTATCATTTGTGTTGGCCAGGTGGCGTCTGACAATAGGGCTACACAGCAGATCAGTGGGGCCTTCATCCTGATACAACAAACACCGTTCAGTTGTAGTGTGGGTCTCTGTGAGTGTGGGTTTCTGTGAGTGTGGGTCTCTATGAGTGTGGGTCTCTGTGGGTCTCTGTGAGTGTGGGTTTCTGTGAGTGTGGGTCTCTATGAGTGTGGGTCTCTGTGGGTCTCTGTGAGTGTGGGTTTCTGTGAGTGTGGGTCTCTATGAGTGTGGGTCTCTGTGGGTCTCTGTGAGTGTGGGTCTCTGTGAGTGTGGGTGTCTGTGAGTGTGGGTTTCTATGAGTGTGGGTCTCTGTGGGTCTCTGTGAGTGTGGGTCTCTGTGAGTGTGGGTCTCTATGAGTGTGGGTTTCTATGAGTGTGGGTTTCTATGAGTGTGGGTCTCTGTGGGTGTGGGTGTCTGTGAGTGTGGGTTTCTATGAGTGTGGGTCTCTGTGAGTGTGGGTCTCTGTGAGTGTGGGTCTCTGTGAGTGTGGGTCTCTGTGAGTGTGGGTCTCTGTGAGTGTGGGTCTCTGTGAGTGTGGGTCTCTGTGAGTGTGGGTCTCTATGAGTATGGGTCTCTGTGGGTCTCTGTGAGTGTGGGTCTCTATGAGTGTGGGTCTCTGTGAGTGTGGGTCTCTATGAGTGTGGGTCTCTATGAGTGTGGGTCTCTGTGAGTGTGGGTCTCTGTGAGTGAGGGTCTCTGTGAGTGTGGGTCTCTATGAGTGTGGGTCTCTATGAGTGTGGGTCTCTGTGAGTGTGGGTCTCTGTGAGTGTGGGTCTCTATGAGTGTGGGTCTCTATGAGTGTGGGTCTCTGTGGGTTTGGGTCTCTGTGAGTGTGGGTCTCTGTGAGTGTGGGTCTCTGTGAGTGTGGGTCTCTGTGAGTGTGGGTCTCTATGAGTGTGGGTCTCTGTGAGTGTGGGTCTCTGTGGGTGTGGGTCTCTGTGAGTGTGGGTCTCTGTGAGTGTGGGTCTCTATGAGTGTGGAACTCTGTGATTGTGGGTCTCTGTGAGTGTGGGTCTCTATGAGTGTGGGTCTCTGTGAGTGTGGGTCTCTGTGGGTGTGGGTCTCTGTGAGTGTGGGTCTCTATGAGTGTGGGTCACTGTGGGTCTCTGTGAGTGTGGGTCTCTGTGAGTGTGGGTCTCTATGAGTGTGGGTCTCTATGAGTGTGGGTCTCTGTGAGTGTGGGTCTCTGTGAGTGTGGGTCTCTGTGGATCTCTGTGAGTGTGGGTCACTGTGAGTGTGGGTCTCTGTGAGTGTGGGTCTCTGTGAGTGTGGGTCTCTGTGAGTGTGGGTCTCTATGAGTGTGGGTCTCTATGAGTGTGGGTCTCTATGAGTGTGGGTCTCTGTGAGTGTGGGTCTCTATGAGTGTGGGTCTCTGTGAGTGTGGGTCTCTATGAGTGTGGGTCTCTGTGAGTGTGGGTCTCTATGAGTGTGGGTCTCTGTGAGTGTGGGTCTCTATGAGTGTGGGTCTCTGTGAGTGTGGGTCTCTATGAGTGTGGGTCTCTGTGAGTGTGGGTCTCTATGAGTGTGGGTCTCTGTGAGTGTGGGTCTCTATGAGTGTGGGTCTCTGTGAGTGTGGGTCTCTGTGAGTGTGGGTCTCTGTGAGTGTGGGTCTCTGTGAGTGTGGGTCTCTGTGGGTGTGGGTCTCTGTGAGTGTGGGTCTCTATGAGTGTGGGTCTCTGTGAGTGTGGGTCTCTGTGGGTGTGGGTCTCTATGAGTATGGGTCTCTGTGGGTCTCTGTGAGTGAGGGTCTCTGTGAGTGTGGGTCTCTGTGAGTGTGGGTCTCTGTGAGTGTGGGTCTCTGTGAGTGAGGGTCTCTGTGAGTGTGGGTCTCTGTGAGTGTGGGTCTCTGTGGGTGTGGGTCTCTATGAGTATGGGTCTCTGTGGGTCTCTGTGAGTGAGGGTCTCTGTGAGTGTGGGTCTCTGTGAGTGTGGGTCTCTGTGAGTGTGGGTCTCTGTGAGTGTGGGTCTCTGTGAGTTTGGGTCTCTGTGAGTGTGGGTCTCTGTGAGTGTGGGTGTCTGTGAGTGTGGGTCTCTGTGAGTGTGGGTCTCTGTGAGTGTGGGTCTATATGAGTGTGGGTCTCTATGAGTGTGGGTGTCTGTGAGTGTGGGTCTCTGTGGGTGTGGGTCTCTGTGAGTTTGGGTCTCTGTGAGTGTGGGTCTCTGTGAGTGTGGGTGTCTGTGAGTG